>NW_026970714.1:0-55000 GCF_963678635.1 Symsagittifera roscoffensis | reverse complement strand
TCTCTCTCTCTCTCTCTCTCTCTCCTCTCTCTTTCTCTCTCTCTCTCTCTCTCTCTCTCTGTCCAAAAAGAAAGTTTTAAACGTTTTTATATAGAAATTTAATAAATTTGACAAAACTTTTCCGCCAGGATCTTCGAGCAATAATAGCAATTTTTTTTTCAAACTTTTTCTACTGTAGTTGTTTTCAACAACGATTGTTCTTGGACTGTTTACACAATTACAAGCTTTTTCTTAGAGAATATATTTTCTTTTATTCATTTTTGATTTTAAAACAGACCATCTAATATGAACCATATGAACCGATTGATGAAATAAAAAAATGACTGCCAACAACATTTCCGAGCAGTGTAAAGCAATTGATATCAGATTTTTATCATCACCTATTTATATCAACACATGATCTTCTTAGGAAGACTTTTTAAAAAAGGTCATTTTTCGAGTTTCCTCTTTTAAAACTCTCGAAATTGTGATTTCCGTTTCGTTGGTGCATATGACGCAATAACTGGCAATTTCGATTAAAAGTCGTTATAGTTTGGGTCCGTGAAGCCGACAAAAAATTAGTGCTCTGCGTCAAACTGCGTATTCCGATCCAGGTAACTATCATCAAATGTCATCTATCAATACCACTGATTACAAAAATGAACGTTGCTGTCTTTGACTTAAAAAAAAAACGATTTTGGTGGAGCTCGTGTGCAAAAAAGATTGGCACCACCTTGCTGCACTTCACAGACTTGATTTAATCAAATTCTAATTTAACTAAGTAGTAAAATAACCTTCGAAGTATTATTAGAAAAGAAAGAGGGTTCAATGCTGCCAAATTTTATTCAATGCTTGATGGTTTCTCGTCGGTATAAATGTTTAGATACTGATTCAAACATTCTGCCTGTTTGTTTTCTGATGGAAATGAAAATCAGAACTTTTGGAAAAAGTTTTGAGGTTGGGAAAACATCAGCATTAGGTGTTCAGGAGGAAAAAAACTGGTTTCATTGGTATCAGAAAATCAATGGTATCACAAAAAAATAACATCAAATGTTTATCAAAACACATAATGCATTGATTGCCTACCTTGAAATCTGTAGAATATATTATTTGAAACTTTGAAAATCATGACAAAAAACAAATAATCTATACAAAATCGAGTAAAATTAGTATATTGGCTTGTTCAGTATTTGGGTTCCTTCATTAATAGAAAGACGCAAATTTTTCTACACATGTGAAAAACCTACGCAGTACTTGTCTAGGAACACTTTCAAAGAAATTTGATCATCATCTTGAGCGAATATAACCAATGAGTTTCTGGCTGGTCTGATTTTGAAGCAATCACTTAAAAAAATATATCGGGCTTCATTTTTTCTAAACTCTAAGCTAGATGAAAAGCCCTCGTTTTCGATGTTTAAATTGGTTGCATCAGTTGATAGGTTCATTATTTGGCAGACTTTAAAATTTTTCTTTCGGTTTAATTCATAGATTTTTTATAGCCATCTTTCTACCGTTAGGCAAGCAAATGACGCATGCTCTAGTGTAAAAAGTATTTCAGTATTTGCCACCAGTGGTATATCAAAAGGTAACTCCCCAGAAAGGGTACAATTGGTCAATTCGGGATGATTAAAAGTCATTTGAAAACCCCTGAATAGATGTGAGATCACATGCCTCAACGTAATGGTTCTGATTTGATTCAATGACTACTCTTAACATAAAGTCTAGAGCTTGCAATGCGTTATGATAAAGATCAAAATTTTTGAAGCCACAATGAATAGGCTGTTTTAGTAAAAACAGATTTCCTTCTATGTTTTCTTTCAATATCGAAACAGATTTGATCGATTTGTACACAAAAAAAAGTATTTCAAGTCAGTGCCTTCATGATTCGACGAACTGGCCTTCCGCAAAACGTCTTCTTTCCACCAGCTTCTTTCCACCAGCGTTTTTCCTATCGGCCGAAAAATTTTGCCCAAAAAAACTTTGCTAAAGCTTCTAAATAAATAATATTTACCTATTGTTGATAGTAAAAAATCTGTTAGCTTCATTTTCAGCCTATTTTGTTAAGCCTTGCTGTAGTATAACCTAGCATTGTACCTGTTTATTCTCTGACCTAATAACTGAGTCTTGAGAAAATTATCACAGAGAAAGTCTGATTGTAGCACCACTGATTTTTGAAATCAATGAAAAACACAATTATTTTTACCAATTACATGGACTTACAGATTTGCAGCTCCAATCCATTCACGTTCCGAGACCTTTTTAACCAACTCAATATCTCTATGAAATTCTGACAGACTCATTTAAAAAAAGACTTGATGAGCAAGTTGTATCCTTACAATGTGAACACTTGGTCTCATGGAAGCTTTTTTGTGCAAATTTGGCCTTATATATAGAATTTTTCTGTAAAATCCAAAAACAAGTGAGGGTGTTTTTTGTCACCAAATATTGTGTTTCTCGATGTACCGACTCTGTAGCATAATTTCGCAGGACATTGCCACCGTTTTGGTGAAATCGTGCTAAAGGCTCAAAATGATTTCGCACCGTTTTGATAAAATCGTGCTGAAGGCTCAAACTGATTTCGACTCTATGTATTAAAATTCAAGTATGAGTTTGAGCTGTGGAGCAACACATGAGTAATTGACTCATTTATCCTTGAAAATAACTTTATATAAGGAACGAAAAAGATTTTTAGAAAAATCTAATGAGCTTTGATTTGCTTCAACTCGTTTCAAGCTACAATTAAATTCACTTCGTAGAAAAAAGAGCGACTTTTCAATGAAGTTCGTTTCTTTGGAAGGACAACTTAATTTTTTTTTCTTGTTGTTTCTGCTGTCAATTTTTCTTAACACATGATATTTACTAGGAACTCTTCCTAGTTGCTTTTTGTTTTGGGTTTTACTGTGTTTCTAACGCTTGTTTCAGTATTTTCTTTCGGCTAGATTCGATCTTCAAATGCGCTCGTTGTCTGAAAAAATTTTTTGTTTCCAATACGTTTTGCAAACGTTCTTTTAGAGTTTCGCCCAAAAAAAACACAGCATTCGAATCTAGAAAAAATACCTAATAATGAACATCCCATACAAAAATTTTACGCCTTCTTCACCGTCTCAACCAAGTCTTTGATTTTTGGTCTCTTTATGGGCAAGCTATCGTGTTCTAGCTATTAGACCATCAGCCAAACGAATTTCCTTTAAATTTTGGTTACATGCGGAGTTAATCATGCTAATCATGCTCTGAAATATTCAATTGATTTTGAGTAAAATAAAAATAAAACCATTTATGGCATTACAGTGCTAAAAAAAATTGTAAATGTTTTTAAAATAGTCTCTGGGAGCCAGACCTCCATTCTTTTTCCACCGAGAAATAATGACGTTATTTCTAAATTTATTGCATTGGAGAGGATTCGGATATGTTCCAAGTACTCCCCGCCCCCCTAACCTACCGGGTCCACTGGACCTTGCGAATAAGCTGCTTATCAAATCCGGTTGTTGTGTCCGGGAGCTATAAGCCAACATGTTCTGTTTCTTCATCTTTTTTGTTGAATCTCACTCGACCGTGTTTTTCGCGTGTTCTGCGGTTGTTTTGTGGGTGTTTTTTGACACGTTGTGGCCGTTTTTTGTTTTTCTCAGACAAATTCTGGCTCCATTAGAAAATTTGAACAAATGAATTTATAACATTTGGCCCATAATTCGCTGAGTAAAGCGCTGAGTGACATATTCTTACTGCAAAGGAAGTTTCCACTGTGCCATCCGGGTGAAGGGCACATACTTCTCGGACAGCCTTATGAAGGTCCCATTGAACTCACAACACCAGGCTATCATCAAGTGATGATTCAACTTAATTCCATAAAATTACAAATCCATCACCAATTAAAATTTAGGTACTTCATCTCAACACACCGCGTGTCTTAAAGGGCATCGTACTGCATCTTAACTGCCTTCCCAGTTTTCTCACAAAATATGCAAAAAAAAACTGTGTCCTAATTTATGTTTCTTTTCAGACTACATACACTATAATTTGAAACACAAAACTTTTTCCGATCATGATTTTTCATTTATTCAGAAAAAGAAGCTACAGTGTCAGAGTTGGAACAAAATATTTTAGAAAAAAAAACAGATACCTATCCTAAATTAAAAGAGTATAAAAAGAATGATGACATGGTTAATCAAATGTATCAAGCGGAAAATGTCATTACACATCAAGTATGTCAAACTGGGAATTCTGATCGAGGCAAATATCAGAAAAGATTATCTATCAGGACCACTGATATTAAAATTGAAAGTTGCTGTCAAAAAGACCCTGACTAGCAAATTGATAAGTATGGTTTTAAATCATGTAAGTTTATCACTTTTATTTTTATCAAAGAATTAAGAGCGATTAAGCAAGATCTAGAAAACACTTTATGATGGACTTCCTTTTCAATTTCGTCCTGTCCCAGGGTGCACACTCGTGGCGACAGCCAAGGGCTAGTATGAGGCTCATTAAAACCAGAGTCGTAAAGTCTTCTTCTGTGGAAGTCGCGTTCCGCCTAACCAGACTCCATTGCGTGTTTCTTCCAATTTCATTAGTCTGCCAAAGATGGACAGCTCGAACCCCAAAATTCCGCCCAACTTGATCCCTGTCTTGTTATGATTCTTAAACCCATGAATCGCATTGGCTGTACCTGACGACACTAGAAGGAGTTCTGACCGGAAGGAATAGCACAAGTTGCGATCGATTTCTTGGTTCCAGGCTGAGATGATTGCATCGAATCGTCTTCAAGTGAGCAGAATGACCACCGCATACAGTAACCTGCAAAGTTTAGGTAAAGAGCCGTAGCCAGGGACAACAAAAAGATGATCTTAACAAACTGCCTTTCTCTACTAAGGCTTTCTCTACTTTCAACATAGCAAATATGAATGTCATGATTGCCTTTGCTTCAACTTCGGCATCCGTGCACGATCAATCAGTAAGACGACATAAACATCCTCGGCTTTGAACGTTCGCTCCTGCTATTATGACCAACTGGTGGTCCATGCTAATCACTCTCTGCACACTTATGGCTAGTCCTATTGACTGTCCTCGGGTGCTATGAGTAATATCACATGTGGACAGAACAAGGAGCGAAGCCTGTAAACGTAGTTCAAACTAGCTAATATCAATATTTTTCCGTTCTTTGTATCCAACCATCATACGCGGCGTACATGCTGTCACTTTATGGCGTCTCCAGATGTCAATATCTATTTTTGTCTCCTACCAAAGAATTCGTTCGGGGACAATCTCGCAAATGCCCACTCACTTGCTGGGCTGATGCCTTAGAAAACTGTCGGCACATCTTATGGTCCGTAATAATGGGTATATTCTATGTTAGGAATTTCACTCTTTGATTCGGCTACATCCTTTTTCTCTCGCGTGGTGACTGATGTCCGACAATGATCTTGAGTTCACTGGTCCCATCGAGCCTCAATTTTGTATCTAAACTGATTTTTCTTGTTCCGCTATCAATCAGTCTACACCTGATATCCGGAACAGACGCGATTCCTCTGGAGCGTTCATATTGAACATC
Source organism: Symsagittifera roscoffensis (assembly GCF_963678635.1). Taxonomy (NCBI): domain Eukaryota; kingdom Metazoa; phylum Xenacoelomorpha; order Acoela; family Convolutidae; genus Symsagittifera; species Symsagittifera roscoffensis. Next base: position 49,479 of record NW_026970714.1, on the reverse strand, counting down.
CTTATTGCATCTGAACAACGTAACAGCTCGTTCATATCCAGAGTGGAGGCCATGCCAGCCTTCTATCGTTTCCACACGATGGGCTCCGACCTGTTCCACTATATGGCACTAGTCCCTTCGGGTTACGCATTGGCTGCAGAATCATTTTGCAAACTACCTTGAGCAACTGGAGAATCTGTTGGTTGATCTGCCGAGCTCGTAGATATTTGAGAACCTACGAGCTCGTGGTCGATCTGATTTGCACATCTGCTTTTCAAGGATCGAATTCGAGGGGATGTCCCTAAACTCTCTCTTACATCCAAACTAGGAGGGGCTGATGTCTGGTCGCTTCTGACGCCAAGGTACCAAGACGGCTCGCCAATTGTTCAGGCACGTGGGCCTTTGTTTTATGCTGGAAACACAGTTTTCTCTTCACTTCTTCTATCCTTTTCTTTAACGCATCATTAATCCCATACTGGGTATTGCTGCATGAGTCTGATCTCACATGGATTTCCCCTTATAAGGCACCTCACGTTTTCGTTCTGTCGGGTCACGTTCTTCTTCTTGAATATGGCTATCGGCAAGCCGTCGACTGGTTTGTGTCTTTCCTGTTGAGGGTCTTGATGAGCTGGCGCCAGCTTCGGTCTTTCTTATCGAGTGTGTCGCTCGTTTCTGCCGTTTGAATCTCGAGTTCATTCGTCTTCATCTTTTTCAAGTGGGGTATTCCACTGAATGTGCATCACTCGTTTCTGCCGTTTGAATCTCGAGTTCATTCGTCTTCGTCTTTTTCAAGTGGTGTATTCCACTGAAAAGGCCTGAGCAATCCTGTGATTTTTTCATATCGAGAGAGGTTGCTTGATGGAGTTGGGGCGGACTGGCAGAGAAGTGTTCCCTAGTCTGTAATAACTCTGCGCGCTCACGCCGGACTCACGAGCCAGGTCGTGACTAGACATCTCTTCACGTTGCATTCGTATGCGCCTAAAGCTGCACCCCTTTGCGACAATGGACACGCCAATGGCCGACAGTAGCACTATCTCCGTGGTAAGGTTCCCAGTGCCCTCTTTTTCCATACCCTTCAGTTGTTCAACTAGGAGTACTACCAACTCCAGTTCCTCCAGTTCGAAGTTACAATCTAGAAGACGTTATTAGTTCTCAACCAGAACCATTTTTAGACTAACAGAGATTAGTTTTATGATGTTATAAAACGCAGCAATATAACGTCCAAATATTTTTCATCTTTTAAAACAGTCAACCATTTTTTTCTTTTTCATCTTAAATTTAGCACAGAGGTGGATCGCTCTCTACGAAACTTAAAAAAAAATCAGATTATGTCAATTTTAAAAGATTTGAAGCTGTCCATTATGCAGGTGGAAAAAATATTACATCAAAAAAACAAAATGCAAGCATACAATACGATTACGTAACATCACAAAAAAAATTCCAACCTATCAAAATTGACAAAGAACCTAAAATTCTGATCGTGTTGCTTAAATGTTTTATCCTCAATTTAGCTTACGAGAAAAAAATTAACTCCAATCAAAATGCTAGCTTCACTTATTTTGATCGAAAATTGTTCAGAAGAGTGAGGTTACTCCCATCTGACCAAAAACTCCCTAGGTCGAGTAAAAGCTAGTCCTGAATTCGCGGGGTTCTATGTGTCTATCAGTGGTCTTAGTTAGTTAAAAACATGAGCAACATTGGGTAGCGCTATCATCCATCCTAGATCAGGCCTCTGTTTACACAGAAATTCTGAGAAGTTCTATTTTCTTGTATTTTCTCCTAACATCGGCCGCTAACGCTATTGAAAAACCATATCTGCTTTATCGCGATGGCGAACGTACTCTGCGTGAGCACAAAGTCGCTGTCGGTCAAACAATAATGTTCGATTGATCGTTTGGGAGATAAAAATACGATCCAAAGAGCTGGCCAACTCCAATTGTTTAGGGCTGTCTACCTCGGTCTCTAGTTCTCCTCTTTCCCTTGAAGATTTCAAAGTTTAATTATTAGTTTTTTGGTGTGGGCGAGTCCTACCCATCTTCCCGGGACAAAATTCTCCATCGACGTCCCCTCTTATTGCTCAATATCGAGTTTGGATTAAGGAACTAATAGAAGTCAATCTTAAGCGACATAGTTGAAATCAGTTTTGTGCTAACTGATGTATTTGATGCTGGAGTGATCGGCTTTCTGAATCATCAGGGTTGTCTCCTTTGGATCAGCAGGAAAACCATGGAGCCATTCCAGTAATCGCGGATCTGTCAATTCTGTCAAAAAAAAGCATTGCTCCGTTTCTATTTCGAACCCCACTTCTGGTTCTGATTCATCATCGATCCAGCCTGTCTCTTATTCATCGACCAGAAAGATGTCATGTGAGACTATTATCTCATTCATCCAAAGCAACAATTCCATCACGTCTTTTAATGCAATTTGCCCAAGACAAAATCGTCTCCGTACAAGCAACACTTTTTGCGTCTTTTGCTTTCTTAATTTGTCGAATGTCCATAGCCAGGAGTCATTTTGCGCCGAGTCATTCCACTCCTCCTCAGTATAAGGGAGGATGTGATCGGTATTTTTTATTTGCTCATTTGGCTCCAGATGTAACGGCAGGTCGCGATCATTCATCGCTTCGTTTCCATCGTTATTACGGGGTGTACTTTTTCATTTACTTTCCAAGCACGGTTCACCATCAAGTAATCATCCTCGTGCAGGTCTTCTGGGAATCACAAAACTTCCCATGAAGCATTGTGTGGCCCGATAATTTCTTGAAGGAAGCAGATCCGGTGCGCAATAGATAGAAACGGGCACCTTGGTGCACTTCTGTTATCTGAATTGGGTCACGCCATTTCTTCAGCAGCTGTTCAATGACCTTTAGTGGAAGTAGTTCTTGGAAGACCCAAACGAGGTCATTTACTGAGTAGACATTAGCGTCAGCGGTTCTTTCATCAAACTTCCTCTTTTTCCTCACTCGTGCCTGCTGCGTGTTCTGCCGGCACAGATAACCCATTTATTGATTCTTTTTGATTACATCACGAACGTATATTCGAAGCGCTATAATTTTCCCTTCGTATTCGGGATAACAGAACGTTAACGAAAGAGCTTTCTCACTAGTTAACTTCATGTACGGACTATTTTTGTTGGTAGAACGCCCTAATCAGTAGTGATGGGCCATCATCTGCGGTATCTGCTCGTCTCAGTCGGCCAAGTATCATGGGTAACAAACTCTCAGTATGGATACTAAGTTTGCCTTAAGACTAGACATTTCGTCTGCGGGTGGTAAGTGGTCGAGAGGGCCTCTGCCAATTGAGACTTTTTCATGAGCTCCTTTATGAGGCCACCAACGAAGGCATTGCTATTTTCCGAATGGAATGTATTTGGACACACAAGTCTGGCAATCCAGACATTAATCAATTGATCAAAGGTTTCCTTCGCTGATGCTGTCATGCAGGATACTGCTTCTGCGTGTTCAGTGAAATGATCGATAGTTACGAGTTTTTGATTATAGCCCGTTGTCATCATGCAGATTTTTGATGATCTATTTGTACTACTTCGTTGACTCCAAATGAATCAACCGGTGACTGTATAGGAAATGTTAGTCCTTGGCCTGAAATGATAGACAGGCAAATATACATTTTTTATTGCATTCAATTATCTACTGACTATTACTGGAGCAATATCATCATCCATTTTTTTGACAAATCTTTTTTTAATCAAAAGTGGCACTTCTTTTCTTGTTCCAGGTGTTCTTTTTTTTACCGACGTCCGTATCTTGTGGATGTAACCTATTTGGACCTTTGGATACTGTTATTAACTGAAGCTCATCTGCAGCATGATCAACTACGGTACCATTTGCATCGGAATTGTGTGCCTCGATCTAGGTCTTGATGCGTTTCCATGTCCCCTCTACTTCTTCTAACTTTGAATTTGTCGCTGACATGTTCCACCAGACTTGATGTTCGGAGTCATCTCTCGGATACGTGATGTAGGCAGAGTCATTTTCAGACTGCCTCTGCTCCTTTTTAACGTGCGAAATTGTTGATGGTCATTGTAGAGTGTTCTCAATAGGACAACTTTTAGCGTGAAGTTTACTGATTGATTTTTTATTGACCCGTCACCCCGTTCGACGTCCTGACGCCGTCTTCTCAGTGAGAATCAAGCTCCCTGTCGTTTCAGTTCACTCAGAGTCCTGTGTTTCTACTTCTATGTCAAGCATATTGCTAAATTTTCTCCTGACATCTGGAACCACGTTCACTGTTTTGTTCAGCATCGATATGCTATTGTTGCCCGGTCTGGTAATTTTTGTTCGACCCGATTTGGGTCGCCTTTCGTCAGAATATTTATTTCAGCAGCTTTCTCAATGTTAAATTTAGAATGTCCCGTTAAGGAATGCCCTGATTTATCCAGCCATCTTGTTAGTTGCGTACGTGGTCTTATCCAAAAAGAAAAAAACATGCTGTATTTCTGCCTCATCGGCCTGTTTTTTGTCCAGCTGCTCGTGCAAATCTGTCTTCTTTTTAAAGCTGTCGGCATTCTGGTGTTTGTCACGGGTCCGGTGTTCTATGATCACATGGTAACCGTCGAGACGTACTAACCAACGACCGTAACAATTTCGATCCATCGACTAAGTTTTCAAACATGCAAGAGTTCGATTGCACACGCGTAGTTTGAATGGATGTATCACTGTCTAAAACGTATATTTTTTTTTCAGTACACTTGCCGAGAGTCGAAGCCTCGCATAGCTCATATTTGATGTTTTCAAAAGAAATTTGTGCTTCAACTTTCTAGCCGAACTTCTTGCACTTGAACGCATCAATTTCCGCTTAGGGATTATCTTTTCTGCATACCCTTTTACCCTCTTAAGAATTCCCGTTTAAAATTAGCTAAACTGACGAGATTCATTAGCTTGCTATCTGTTTTTTGTATTTTCCATGTCAGCGCCGCTTCGACTGCCTCTAGATCTGGTCTGACTCCGTTTTTGTGTAGCACACCAATCGTATACTATATGGAATCTCTCGAATTTTGCATTACAGGCTGGTTCGCATTTCAGCCCAACCGGTTTCAGGCAAATAAAACTTCGCCCAGAGTTCGTATGTGATTTCTAGCGTCAGTATTGCTGTCGTAAATTCGCAACTGTAGCAATTTATTAGGTTCATGTACGTTTTGGTTACGTTTATAAGATCCTCAGCATTAATCGTTGGAACCTGACTGTCTAATTACACAATTCAGAAGGCATCCTCTTCTATTTAAAAAGTCCCAACTTGTTTGCACAGCCTTTCTTTTCTCGGTTCTGCCTCCACAGGGCCCCTGCTAAAATGCAGAGCCCAAATCCAACGTGGTGAAAAATTTCGCGTCTCCCAACTTCGAGAGGTTTTCATCAATGCGTGGTATCGGCTATGCATTCTTAAATTTTACAGCGTTCATATAGCGGAAAACACAGCAAAGCCTAGGCTGTCCTCTTTCTTAGCCTTTACCACGCTAAAAACCCACGAGGACTTAGATGGCTCGATCAAATCATTTCCATCAACATTTCATTTTCTCTCCTACAATCTTCTGATTTATGATGTGTCTTTCTCCCATGTCCTTCCCTGTGAGGTACCGGCCCTCTTACATTTATTTTACGTGTTCTACCACATTGCAACAACTGATATCAACATTGTGTTTCGAAAAAATCTGCGTTCCGGTTTAACATTCTTCTGAGGTATTCTAATTCTTCAAATTATATTTTGCCCCTAAAAAGACATATTTCGGATAATACTGGTTTATCAGCTGTCAATTCTGCACCAGATGGTCTTAACGGGAAATATGAGCCACTAGACGTCCAGTCGTCTATCTCCCACTTCGTTGAGACCTTATTTCAATTATTCTCTTAAATATACACTCTTCGATGGCATGTAACGGTTGTTCAGTCGCTTTAAACTTCTTCAAGGTTTTTGTATTCGGATACTCTGTGTCCAGGCAACGCATAACCAAGCTTCTTTCCACGCTGTATCCTAATTGGTTCCAACTTTGGGTTCAATGACAAACCCGCACACAGTGCGTTCTGAGTGAGTGAGAAACTTCTTCCGAAGTGGCTGAGCTGTTACTGTTTGGGTTGGGAACTAGACAACGGCCTCGCAACCAAAATGGACTGCGTCCTGCTCGAGCTTGCCTTTTTGTCTGATGCGTTGAGCCTTCAATTTTTTCTTGTCCATTCCAGATATAACCCACTCATTCAATCGCGTTTGCGACTTGGGCGTTGGTGTAGATGTTGTTGTCAACCACATTTTTCAAGTTGGGTAAATGCCATAGACTTCCACGTAGTGTCCATGTCTTTTCATTAGTCTTGATCATTCTGTTGTGAGTTACGCCTTCAATGCTCTAGAATCTAGCTGTGAGTCTTTTTCGCGCATGTAGTCTGCATAAATGCCCAATGAACCGAAGTAGTTTCTGAAGGTTCAATGTTTTTTTTTAACACTGATTTATCAAGGTTACTGCAGCGACAAACGGTTGATTAATAAGGAGTGAATTAAAGAGATTTGAGTGATAATTCCAGTAGCATATCAGATCAAATATATATATAGTAAGTCACCCGCACAATGTTGCACGAACCAATGACTAAAGGTCAGGTTTCATCAGCTTATTTTAACAAAAATCGGGAAGTGATCTTTCAGTTTGAACTGAATAAGAAAAATCAATTCCAGTTCAGTTAGGAAAAATCATCAATGTCCCGTCTTTCAAATTAGGTGGTTCCTAGTAGAATGTCTCGGAAAAATGCAGTTTTGCATTTTCCCAAGTTTTTTGTCAATTCGTCTGCAGGCATGTTTGCTGTTGGTAAAAAAGTTAATGTCACCTTCTTCTGTTTGAAGGAAGTGTAGTTTTATGGCAAAATGCTTCGTCTTGCCGTGGTTCATTGAGTGTTTACTAAGGGCAATACAAGCTTGGTTATCAACTAAAACTCTAAAAGCCTATTACAAATTATGCCTAAGTCGCTAAGTATGCCCTGTAAATGAATTCCCTCATATACTGTTTCGACCACAGAATTGTGTTCTGCTTCGGCTGTTGAAGTTGATACACAACGCTGAAGTCTGCTAGACCAACATATTACACCTGAGTTGTCACTGAGTTAAAAACAATATCCTGAGGTACTTCTCCTATTGTCTATATTTCCAGCCCATTCCGCACCCAAATAGCTAAAAAGACTCAAGGCCTTATCCCTCCTGTAGATTAAAGGTAAACTTTTTTCCTACCAGATATCTAAGACATTTTTTTCCGGCTTTCCCATGCTTTTCACCTGGGTTTTCCACAAAAGTACTTAGAAGATTTGCTGCAAAGCAAATGTCGGGGTCTACTTGGTGAAGCTAGGTAATTTAGACAACCAACAAGTCCTCGATAGGGACATTTTTTCATATAATCTTGTTCTATGCTACTTTCTAAATGATCATCTTCTTTTTTCAATTTTTCGTTTTCACCAATAGGGGTCGTTATCGGCTTTGCTTTGGTCATCCTAAATCTTGACATCAATTTTTCAACATATTTCTCCTGGCTTATCCTAATTTCGTTTCCTGAGTAATCAATTTTCATTCCTAAGAACCATTTAAGATCACTTATCTTGCTTAACTCAAATTTTTCAGAAATATTGTTTTCAAACCAGCAACAGAAATTTTTGTCTGCTCCACAAACCTTTATATCATCGACCCACAAGCAAACTAAATCTTCTTTCTCTCCCTCAATCCTCCTAACAAACAAGCACTCATCAAAAGCTGAAGTTTCAAAACCTAATTCTTTTGAAGATAGCTTTTTAGAGTCCTATGCCAGTTTCTACCGGACTGCTTCAGTCCATGAAGACTTTTCGTCAGAATACAAACTAAAGGTTTTACTTCTTCATCAAACTTCTCGAGCCCTTCAGGTTGCTTGATAAGAATTTCTTCATCTAGTTTGGGATTCAAGTATGCAGTTTTAATGTCTAACTGTCTCAACTGATACCTATTTTGAACTGCTAAGCTCAGGACTATTCTTATGGCCAACATCTTGGCTGTAGCCGAATACGTTTCGTGAAAATCCCTTCCCTCAACTTGGCTAAAACCTTTAGCAACAAACCTAGCCTTAAACCTGGAATTTTCGCCATTAGGTCCGTACTTCCAAACAAAATGCCATCTGCTGCCTATAGGCTTCTCTCCTCTATTTCTAACTAGTTCCCAAACTTTGTTTTTCTCTAATGAATCAACCTTTTTTTCATTGCTTCTTGCCAGTCAGGGTCTACTAAAACTTCCTTAGCACTTTTCGATACTACTCTTTCTCCTTCGTCACTTTCCATCTTTTTCTCAAAGTAGAACTTAGATTCGTCAAAATTAACGTTTCTAGACTTTTGCACTTTGAGTTTTCCTTCTCTCAATTCCTATCAGATACGCTTTACTATTTCCCGTTGTCCCCAGAAAAAATCCCCTTCTAGAGTTTTGTCTAGTTTTTTGTGAGTTTTTCCACAAAACTGTTCGCTACACACCCAAAAGTTTTCACAAAATTAAGGTTGGGTTTTTTGTCCATACATTGACTCGTAGGGTGTTTTGCTATAGCAGAATGAAAGCACATATTTTTGAGATCAGTAGCCATATTAAGAGCATAAGGCCAATAAAGTTTCGATAAATTCGCATCAAAAATCATGCAGCGAGCCATACTAGTAATTGTTCCCAACACCCTTTCTATCTTTCCGTTCTCTTGAGTGGTATAAGGAGTCGATGTTTCCAGTCTTATTTTTTGTTTCCTACAAACTCGCCTAAAATCTTAACCAATGTACTCTCCTGCGCCGTCTGAAACTAAAGTCTGAGGGACTCCTATGTCTGCTATGAACCTTTCCAATTTTTCTGTTGCTTCATCTATCGTCTTCATGAAATAAAATTTCAGATATCTAGAAAAACTGTCCATAAATCTTATAGCAGATCTATGTCCATCCTCTGCTATCGGGTCGATAGGACCTAAAAAACCTCTGTGAACAATATTAGTGTCCTGGTGGCCCTGGTATAAGAATCTTTCGGGACTGGCTTCTTTTTTGCTTTGTTCAGCTCCCAAGTTTCACAATTCTCAGTTTTAAAATCACTAATCTTCATGCCTTCAACATGTTGCTCCAAATGACTTAAATCTTTGTAGTTATTACGACCCATCCTACAATGCCACTGTTTCAATGTGCTTACTACATAACACTCGTCTTTTCCTACAAAAGTGTCCCCTAAAAAGAGACCACTTCCCTCTCTTAATGGGTAAAAAGATCCATTTCCCTGGAGAACGAACGAGCTCGCACCAAAAACAACTTCTGCTCCTGTTTTCTTCGTTTTTGATACACTCAGCAAATTTCTTGAGTTTTCAGCAACGTACAAAGTATCCTTCAGCTCAATCATCTTAACCTCGCCTTTCTCATCTTTCACTCTGAATCGAACTTCACCTTTCCCTAAAATTTTTGATTCAGAGAAAATTGCTTTGCTAACCGATCCTTTGAAGTTCTCATCTAAACTAACAAACATGTCCTGATCCTTAATCATATTACTGGTAGCTCCAGAATCTACAACTGAGTCCTCGCCCGGAAATACTCCTCTTAGAAAATTAAAATGAGCCTCTGTTTCCGCTAATAGGTTCTGCTGTTCTCGTTTAGTCTTACTAATGAACTTTTTCTTTGCTTGGCATTTTTTTGCAATATGTCCAAACTTCTTGCATTCATAGCACTGAATTTTTCAATTTCTATTTTCTTAATCTCGTCTGCTGCTTAAGTTTTCTCTGCACTGTTTTGACACATGTCCTCTTTTGTGACTCTTGAAACAAACTCTGTTCTAGCTATTAAAAGCATGCTATTTTTCGATTACTTGTCTCTCGCTATCAAAATTTACTAAATCTCTTTTCAACTCTTCTAAACTTTTCTCATCTCTACTAAACTTAGCTATGGTAGAAAAGGTTTCAAACTGTTTTGGAAGTCCTGTCAAAAAAACTGAAATTAACATTTTTTCACTCACTCCTTCGTTCACTTGTTCTAAGTTATTCTGAATCTCATCTGCTCTAGTCAAATAATCTATCACTGTTTCATTGCTATTCTTTTTCAAAGTTGTAAGTTCGGAGATTAATTTTTGCAGCCTGGGTCTTTCAAAACTCTTAAACTTTTTCCGTAAAACATCCCAAGCTTTGCTACCATTGCCTTTATAAGTTCTTAAAAACAAAACTGATTTCTTATCTAGAGCCTGCACAAGTTCATACCAGATATGCAACTGTTTTTCTTTAAAAATCTATTTTCCTTTATCTATCGCAGCTTGTTTTTGATCACTGCTTGCATTCGGTCTTAAACGTGGCATAAAATTTCTATAATCAACTGTCTCATCTAAAATCTTGTTTAACTTCAAGTGAAAATTTCGTGCCCCGAATTGCTCTTGAAAGTAGGAAAAAGCTCCTTCTTTTCCCGAAAAAACTATCCTATCAGTTTTCGACATTTCTTTCCTAATCTGAAATCTTATTTTCGACTTAATTCTCACACAAAAGTTAAGCCCAAATCCAAAACTCAAAAAATAAAGTATTGCCCTAGGTAAATTTCAATGACCCCGTTTTATCTTTCATCAAAATCATATTCGATAAATGTCAATATCGCCCGCTTATATAACTATGCAAGTATATTTGATTACCTAAATCTGATTTGGAACCAAACGGAGTGCGTACTGAATAATACATCAGCAACTGAGTAAAGCTAAGGTCCCTCATTGGACTTCATACTAGGTAATATATATATTAGCAAATTAGAAGTTCGCCCTTTTATTCTGGGGTATCAGTTTCTTTTTCTTCTAATTGCAATGTATTCCCTGGATTGATTTTGTGTCCCGTTCAAGCAACCGCGTACGAACGAATTATTCCTTCCGCAAAAATTGAGTATAAATCAGCAACTTCTACAAATAAAACATGTAATTTATCAGTTTGGTTCAGTTTTCTTTCACAATCAACAGTGTAGGGCTTCTTCCACTGCTGTGCTCACTCAATGCCCCTTCTTGTATTTTTTGAATGTCTTCCATCTTCTCTGTTGTGTTTCCCTGCTTCTATCGTCAGAGTTGTCTATCTCTAGAAGTTGGGTTGCCCTGCTTCTGTCGTCAAAGTTGCATATCCTTACTAGTTATGTTGCCCTTCTTCTATCTTTGCACTTCTCTGTCTGATCAATCGTCTTTCTCCAAGCTGTTTTGGCCTGCTTCTAGTCTCGCAGTTCTCTAACTGATCAGTTGTATATTTCAAGTTGTGATTTCCACAGTCACAACTCCACTGCAAATCTCAGCTTTCTTTTTTCTTATTCGTTTGAACGAACAGACAATCTTGACTCCTGACTTCTCACTCGTGATTGGGCATCTGGACTCATAACCTATCAAGGTCATTGCAGCGACAAACGGTTGATTAATATGGATTAAATTAATGAGATTTGAGTGATAATTCCAGTAGCAAATCAGATCAAATATATGTGGTAAATCACCCGCACAAAGTTGCTCGAATCTTGTTGACTAAAGGTCATGTTTCACCAGCTAATTTTAACAAAGATCGGGAAGTGATCTTTCAGTTTGAATTGCATAAGAAAGATCAATTCCAGTTCACTTAGGAAAAATCACCAATATGATTGACCATCCCGAAAGTCTTCGCTTAGATAACATTCGTACTTAAGCTTCGATTCTTCGTTACTTCTTTTTCTTGTTAAAGACGCCAGGCCCTAATCCACCTGGAGCGTGTTAGTAGAGACCGCAGCTTGATTCGAGGTAATAGCATTTTCTTGAACAGTTTTTACCTTCTTTGTATCGAATTTGCTTTGCCGTCCTTATCTGATTTGTAATCTGCTTCCTTTATTAGACGCGCTCGACTGACTTATCTTCCGAATAAAGGGTCGGTTTTTTTTGCATCAGCTACTGCATCCAAAGAGTGAGTACAGTCTGATTTCAAATACCCCTCGATCCAGGGAATGGTGGTCGATCCACTAATCGAATTCCACCATTGCCTGATGTCATTGTAGTCTGGAACCAAAACGATTAAATAAACTTTCAAAAATCTTCAGAGCGGCCTTTTTGCTATGACACAAATCAAAGCCGTATCCTCTAGGTTACTTGTCAGTGCGCTGCAACTCTGCTTCCTTGGTAGATTTTCCTCATCGAAGTGGAGCTTTATCCATTCTATCCAGGTGTCGACGCAGCCGTCTGACTCGTTCCTGTATAGTATGATCTCCTTCAGTGTTCTTCTAGATTAGTTTACTCTTACAGGGAGCTTCGAGAGTTTCGTGATGAACGTTTCAAGAGACTTTTTGAGTGGTTCGAACATGGACGCAAACATCGTAGTAACATGTGATACTGCGGTAGTATCTGTAACTGATCTGACGTGGGACATCGATGGCAAATGTGTTCTAGAGGGGGCTCCGACTTATGCCCGAACTGGCTTCGTCCTGTTTGATATTGGTAGGGCTGTCCGGGCCGGTGTCTTTTTCTAGATTCAAGTGTTCCGCTCTCAGTTTTGGGGGTGCCTCTGTGTGTGTGGGGTTTGTGACGCCACTTAATGGCTTGCGTTTGTTTTTGTTCGTATCTGGGCGATCTGCTTGATTGTTGCTGGTCAAAAACTTATCAAGTTTCTTCATCATCATGTCGGCTATGGCATCCAGCCTATTTTTCAAGATTTTCGTCGTCTACTAATTTGTTCAATCTAGCTTGTTCAATCTCTTGTGTCATTCTACGTGCCTGTCTTAATAATCCCAGGCAGCTGGATACTTGATCGTTTTGTTGAGCTTGCAGGGCTTTTTTGTGGCCATATTGAGCCCTCTTATCAAATCTTCATAACCTCATTTTAATGTCTTCAGGCAATTCCTCGAGACCTGCTATTACATCGGCAAATCGTTGACCCAGATTCGACGATGTCATTTGAGGCTGTAGCCTAGTGCTTGAGGACACACCAACCCACTGTGAATCATCGACATCAATAACCTATCAAAAAACCAGGTTGTTCCCATCGTTACACCATCCGACACTGGCATCATTGGCGAAGCGGACACCGATTTTTTGATGTTCTCTTGTTATGGACTTGGAGTAATTTCTGTATCTGAGTTTGTTGGTATCGAAGCAACGAAGCGAGATAGGAATCCGCTAGCCTAGTTCGCAGCTAGGCATTCGTTGTATATCGCTTCAATAGACTTATGATAGAAATCATCGCACTTTTGCTTTGTTAAGCCAGTGAGTATTGCCCCTTCAGCGAGTGTCAATCTTGGTCTCTTTTTAGACGATGAAACTTTAGGTGAGAGCTCTTCTCTCGCATTGGTCTCTCAAATCTTTCTTGCTACTGTTCAAGATTCCTGTGAGTGTGCTAGCCAGCTTGAATCAAGTTTCTTACCCATCCTCGAAGAGATCCAGATAGGTTGGTTCAACCATTCAGGCTTCGACGAATTGCCCCCGATCACTATCTACGTTCAATTGACTCCTTAGTCGCATTCCGATCATTAGATGATCATCGAGGTTTTTATTCTTAGCGTCATTGAGATAAGCTTCAGAGGTACTGCCCACAGAGGACTGGCTACATACCCACTTCAAATTTTGCATGCTACCCATGCTAAGCATATTTATCCCAGTTATCTCCCCGAATGGTTTCTTACCTTCCTTACGTCTAAAGATCAGTGACGTAAGAAAAATTTTCGAAGACAGTGCGCAAGTTCGAAGACGGTCTGACCAGAAATGAGCCAAACTTAGTACCTAAGTACCTAGTTTATAAAATTAAAAGAAGAGTTTCAAATGGCACAATAATCAAGAGAACAAATTTTGCAAAAACACACAAAAAATCTATTATGATATAGAAAAACACACTTTGCAGGTGAAAAATTTTCGCGTATCAATATCAGAAAACCGCCAGAGGGTTATCAAAGCACGTCAAGTTTGAAACCAAGCATTTTTTTTGTAAAATAGCAGTGATTATTTGAGTAGGAAACAAACAAATCTAGTCCTGAAAAAAATACTTTTATCATTTGAAACACTTGAAAGGAGTAAGGGCCAGAAAAACGGTCGTCTTATTTGAATTTTTTTTCTAAGGCGTTCGCTGAGATTTTTCTACGATAGTTTTGCGATTGTTCGAGTTGACCTAATTAGTAGCTCAAGGCAACTTCTCGTCAAAAGTTTGTGCTAAGGGTTCTAGCAAAAGCTCTTACTTAACTGGGCAGTCCTAGTGCACGAGAGTAGGGAACAACAAAACCTCTTCTCAAGTGAGTGTTTCAAATCTAGTACACTCACGGAATTCTTCTTTTAAGTCTTACCGGGTTGCCTGAGCTGTTCTACTGAGTAGCTCAAGGCAACCACACTACCAAAATGCTAGTCCTAAAAATATTCCGATTTGTTGATCACAATATCCGAGTCAAATAGTGTACTTACTCCAAAAAAATACGCGTCGAAAAAAATAGACCTCTAAAATTACTTATTTGGCGTGTCTAAGTGGCTTCGCAGGGTTCCTGCGGACTTTACTGGTTGTCAAGAGGCTTAGGTTATTTCAGATGATTACTCCTGAGGATAAATATGACACAACAAACTTCATAGGGTTACTTCGGATGGTAAAAAAAAATCGGAGGGCTCCTAAAAACGTCTTTAGGAGGGTTATCAAGGGGTTCATTCACTTTGGAGGGTTGTTCGAAGAGTTCCCCAAAACGTCCGAAATTCTAAATTTGCCTCAATGAGGTCTCCGGCTAGTGTCAGAACCTTGAACGTAGTTATCATCACAAAAGCCGCAACTAAAATGCTGAAAACTAGGTTAGTTGAACCAGTCAACTAAATTTTCCGGTCAGATGGTTTCTCAAACTTGAACCCTCAAAACTGACGTTTTCTGAACAAATTTCTTTTTTTCAAAATTATTGACCTAAGTACGTCAACTTATGGTTCCAGAACAATTTCGATTTAATGAGAAATAGTTAAAGGGGCGTTTTCCTAATTGGCCTTCTATCACTACTTTTATAGGTTTATAGGTTTTCAGATACTTTTTTCAAAACTCTCATTGAAAGTGCTTACAAAATTTGAAATGAGCGGAGTAGACCACTGCAGAACTGGAATAGGGCAAAAGCTGGCTTAGAAACAAAAAATTGATTGGAAACTATCGATTTTGAACCGTCCAATTCCTTTCTTTTCCGATATTAAGGCCTCTATCTCTATCCAAAGAGCTACTTCGAGTGTTTCTCCAAAACCAGTCTTCTAACCAAGCTCGATACGTAAACAACCTTCTAGTGAAAAAAAACCTAAACTTTGGACGATCAAAACCTATTGACAAAAATCAAAAACCAAGAAATTTTGGTCGAAAAAATAATTTCTCATATTTTTTTCAAAGTCTTTCTCAGCGCGGTTCCTTTTAAAAAGTGATTGAACTATGTAAAGGATCACGGCACAGACAATTTTTTTTCAAAGTTTTTGGGTCTAGCGTTTGGGTCAAAAAATAGTTTTTTTTCGTCGAAAAAGGAACTTGCGGGTCTACTAGGGGGATAATAAATAACACGAGGGTATAACTAGTTTTTCGTCTTTATTTACTTTTTTATTTGTGCCATTTCGCGGATTGGCACAGTCGAACCCGCCGCGGCAGTAGAGAAAATATGACAAAGTCGTTATAGACGAAATTGTGATGAAAAGGAGCGTAAGAATTTTATGGAACTTTCAAATTATAAGACTTTGAATTGCGACAGAATATTTCCCGGAAAATCAGAAAAACGGCCAAAATTGGCAAAAAAAAAGAAAAGAGAGAAAACAGACAATCGGATTAGCATGGTGAGAATAAGTCAACAGAAAAAGAAAAGGAGCCGTCTATCGTGGTAAAAAGACATCACAAGACGCTTATCTTAAAGAGACCATACAGAATGAAGGTCCAGTGTGACATCCGGAGCGGATCAGTACCTCCCGCGCCGGATGTCAAATACCAAAAACAGTCAAAAAAACATAAACTGACAGGTCATACTTTTTTTCCGGGCAAGATGTGATCTGACCTTCCTATTTGCCGTTGTTTCAGATTGCTTTATACCTTTTTCGATCGAAAGATCGAGTGTTTTGGTGGTGGATTAGGTACCCTCCCTTGAGTGTTGTTTGAGTATTTAAGCACGTTAATGACAATTTTGCCGGTGACGGAGGGTAGAGTGGCAAGCTGAAAGACGTGTTCCAGACTCAACAAGAACAACAGGGACAACATCTACAACGACTGTTGGTTATCGTTAATACATTTTTAGCATCGTTCGGGTACTATTTCAATAAAACTTAAGTGGTGGGGGCACGGTTGGCGCGGTCCGATTGCACCCTCCATCGATTGCTAGTTTCCGAGTTAAGGGTCTTATTTCGGGTAGTTTGGCGCAAAAGAGGAAATAATGATATTGATTAACCACTACTAATAGACTACTATCCTAACTATATATTACGTGTCACCCTTTTAGACTGTCAAACCGAAAAATTTAAGATATTCAAGTTTTCGACATGCAACAAGTTTCTGCGCAGCGATCTACTACGTAGTTCGAGCCCCGTAACTATATCAACCGCGCGGAAAAAGACTTAAAGAAGATGACGGAAATGAAAATTTCTCGATCACAGTTTTTGTATTTTTCCGAGTTTCGTCAATAGGTTTTCAGGATCAATTTTTTGAGTTTACTGAGTTAAAGCGATAAACACGTCTGGCTTAGGAGCCTGCTAGCCCAACATGCTCACTTGCTGGATAAATTTTTGAGTAACCCTCCCAATAGCTCCGTGGATAGAGCTACAGACTTAAAGCTCGGAAAATGAAGGAATCGGAGGGACCAAATTTGATTAATTTTGGCCAAATTCTAGTTTCCAAACCAATTTTGGTCCAGTGTTTTGCGTTATTCCAGTACCGTACAGGGCTACTACGATCGTTTCAAATAATTTTGAGCACTTTCAGCACTTTAGCAACCGTTTTTGCGTTGATAACTTCAGGAAAGAACACTTTTTTTTTAATTTTGATAGTTCGCAGGGTCCAAACTTTAGGGAACCCTCTGAGCGGCAAAAATTTTAAAAACCACCCTTTTATCCTACTGGGCGGGTTGAACGAGTCAGCCACTCTAGTTTTAAGTAAGTGAGAACGCAATCGAGACTTTGCCTCGAAGAAAACACTTGTTTTCGTGATTTTGGTGAACCCTCCGAAGCAACCTCCAGAGTCAGCTAAGCCCCTTAACAACCCTCCTTAGTAGAAATTTTTCCTGCAACCCTCTGAGACAGTTGAAATAATCCCCCAGTGAGAATTTAGCTTGTTTTGAATCTTTTTGAGACTAGCTGGACGCACTTCGAAGCGAGACTTGAAAAGTTTAGAAAATTGAGGGAACCCTCCGAGATAACCCTCCGGAGCGTATTAAGTTTCTTATTATCCCTCCTTAGTGAATTTAGGGGGATCCTCCGAAGCTACTTAGGTAACCCTCTGAGATGACTTAAGCCGTTTAACTATCCTTTTCAGTGAAAATTTGGAGGGACCCTCTGGGACAATTTTAACATCTTAGATATCCCTTCAAGTTCGAAATCGAAGCTCAACTACTCACGTGGTGGGTATGTTGGGATTATAGGAGCCCAGTTGAGCCGGACATTCGCGATCAACTTTGAATTCTAGATCGGGTTCATCAGAAGCATCCGAACAAATTTTTTTGATCATGATTTTGATTGTGTGATTGCCTTAAAGGTTGTGAGAGCTACTTAATAGGAAGGCTCGGGCAATCCAGGAACATATGAAAGAAGACCTCGGTGACTGTACTAGACAAGACACACTCACTTGAGAAGAGAAAGTTGTTCCCTAATCTCGTGCACTTGGAACTTTCCGGATGTGGGAGAGCTTTTGCTTAGACTCTAGATATTTTCAACCAGAGGTTGCCTTGAGCTACTTAAGAGGGCAGCTCGGGCAATCGCAGGACATATGAAAGAAGACCTCAGTGTGTGTATTAGGCAAGACATTTTACCTGAGAAGACAGTGTCCTGGGCTTTGTTCGTTTGGAATGTTCCAATTGAGGGATGTCTTTTTCTTTCAGACTAGGTTTTATTAAAATTTTACTGAAACCATCACTGCTCTTTTAAAAAGAATTGTTTGATTTTAAACGAAGCAGTGATTTGAGACGTCTGTGACGGTATATTGATACTGAACGAAAGATCGCTGTCAACCATAGGATATTTTTATTTCATTATCAATTGTGTTTTGTGTGTTGGTTATAATAACTTATGAAAACTTTGTGATACTGCTAAACTGAGTATTTGAGTGGAGTTAGTAATAAGTTAACACTGAGAAAACCATCTGTGTAACTTTAGCTGGGACACTGCTAGCATCCCTAAGAGATCAAGAAAATGTTTTGGACATTGAAAAAATTGAACAAGCAGGCTTAGGCAAGTTTTCTCTGATTATTTAGGGTACGAAACATGCAGCGTAGAGACTGCATGTTTTGGATATTGAAGAAATTGAACAAGCAGGCTTAGGCAAGTTTTCTCCGATTATTTAGGGTACGAAACATGCAGCGGGTACGCTGCATGCTTCGCATTTTATCACGAAACATGCAGCGTAGAACGGGTTAGCAGAAACACCCAAGATTCCCAGGCTGAGCACGGTAATCACGGGGAAGTTTAAATAGCCGCGTAGCCATTCCTCGATTAGCAGCATTTCCGATGTTTTTGCTTGTGAAGCAACGAGAAGAGGTTATAGTGATTTTTCAGTGTAAACTGAAAAGCGAGAAGAAAGAAACTGAAAAGCTAGAAGAACCTCGATGGTGCTGAATGGCGAAACGCTGAGGCGAAACGTGAAACTAACTGATTCCTTTGAGGAAGGGGAGCAAACGCTAATCCGACCCGACCGCCACCGTCGCGAGGGCCCGGAAGAGCCCGGCGAGGTCTTTGAACATGAGGAAATCGAGAAACCTCGAGAAACGAGAGGAACTGTTGTTTAAGGGGACGTCCAAATCAGAGACCAAGAGCAATAGTCGGAGAACGGAACAATCTCTCTAGTCAAGCAGGGCGAGAATGCGTTGATTTCGAGCATAAGTCTCAGGGAAGTGCAACCAGGTTCGAAAGCGAAAAGAAGTTTCAAGACAATTTACGGTGATTGCTTGGGTCGCTCTGGATTGATGGATTGTCTTCTGGCTATGACCATGCGCGGCCGATGCACTCGGACATGGACTTCACACCTAGCCCGAGAGAGGAGAAGAGTCAGAAGGCGATGTCCAATTCACCATCAAGACCAAGGTCGGCTGACATGAAGATGGGAGCATCCTCGACATTCGGTAGGCTGATGATGTCGATGCGCTTGCACAAAGGTGGTGCATTGTCGAGAACCAGACTTGAACCTCAATTGACGTCATCGTCTCTGGGTCTCACCCCAATATAGGGAACGGCCAATGAAGTGAGCGACATGTTTGGAGGTGCGATGACAGGCCTTGAGGAACGACGACAGGACATTACAAATATGATTGACCGAGTTGAAGAATGGGCTCGAAAGGCCATGAAAGGTTGAGAGACGAGTTGGCGGACGCAAAGTGAAAAACCAGAAGTGACCAGGTCTAGTTGGTTCGGAATACCGATCAATGCCTTGCGGAGAGCTTGGCTCTAGCAACCAATGAGTCAGAAGAAAGAGACATTAGAATGACGAAAGAGATCGGATGACTATTGAACGATCATGACAACAACTATGTCCAAACGATTACTAGCCTGGAGAAAAGAGTAGATGGCAAATATGACCTTTTAATGCGGAAGCTTCATGAGGTCTTGATCGGCAACATTCGAGAGAATCTTTCCGCTCCAATGGAGAACTCGCGTCAGGCGAATGACGAATCCGGAGCCCACAGTATTGCAGGGGCCCAACCGAGATCAAGAACGAGTTTTGAGTCTACCCAGAGGGACAGAGCCAGGGCAGCCTCTTCGAGGGCGGGATGGACGAATCGGATGCTGAAGCCACATCGCCGGCACATTTGCCGACAATGCCGCAAGTCAGATCAGTGCCAGATCTGAACACTGTCTCGCAGGACACGACATTGTACGCTTCAATGTTTGGGTTTTTGAACAGATCTCTTGAAAAATTCATCGCCAAACTTTTGATGTCAGCTGAGAGAGGAGAGAGGCCACAATGGATAATCAATAAGACGAAATCGTACATGAATGAATCAGATGGCTGCATCAGTACCTGGATAAATTGATGAAGTTACACTTTGAGGAGGAGAATCTCTCCAAGAAACAGGACTGCAGCGCACTGACAAGCAACTTAGACGGCACGGCCCTAAGCTGTGTAATGGCGAAAAGGACTAATGAACGGGACAGTGTTCGCAAATTTTCGAAATCTTGCTGAATCGTTTTAGCTCGGGTGTACAAGGGCATCAGGCTATGGTGAAGTTTAAAAAGAGGCGTGAAAGAGATTATGAATCCATAGACACTTTTTTGGATGACCTCGAACTACTCAGAACGAGAAGTAAACCCGACGAGAGGACCTCGGAATGGAACTTGGCCATAGCCTCAAAGTTAATGGATGGAGTAAAAAGTGATGAGCTGAAAACCATGTTGGCCACACACTTCACCTTATCAGCAGACTCAGTACCCAAGCCCGATGATTTGCGCATGAAATCGCGTGAGTACTTGCTCATAAAGACAAGGGCGCAAATCGTTCCAGCAATTACGGCAACTACAGTGGAACGAATACTGGCGCGAAACTCCAGTTGGTATAGATCTCGTGATGAAAAGGATAAGAGGAGATCATGGGACCATCATATTTCAGCCTCTTCTAATTGTAATCAAAATATTAAGGCGATAGATTACTTTGTTGACGACGTTGATGCAACCGAAGAACCCTCATGATGGAGTATGGACCGAGGTGCTTCTTCTACAAGTAAAGAAGGCCATTTCAAGTCGAATTGCACTCAATTCTGGGATGCAGTGGCGGACGCGATGCATCCCCGCCATGAAGAAGCACTTTCAAGGGCCAAAGCTAGCCGAGCACGCCTAATGAACGAAGCCGATTAGCGGAAGAAAAAGGTGACACAAGGCACATTGACGACCCAGAAAGTGAAGACATAACCGGCGATGTGATTGCCTCCAGCCTGGAGGCAGAGTCAGGCAGTGCGCTCAAAGTTGGTTTGGGATGGCGGCCCTAACCGCTCTACAGAAAGTTCAGCAAGAGTTGGTCACGAAAGAAGTTGAGCAGTGGGTAAGGTCTGAGTTTTAATACACACAGCTGTGCGAGAGACTTGACATTCTAGGAAAGCCAGCGAAAGAAGAGGACAACCAGGAACCCAAGAAACAGAGTCTGAAGTTGAACGAAATCTCGCGGAAGAACTTCGGCATGACAAGAGAGGGGACAAAAATAATGTCAATCGTATCGGTCGCAGGCCATCAGGTGGTAAAGAACTTTACTGAACCGAAATGACACTTGTATAACTGGACATGTACGCGGACTACCTGGGAGAGAAAGATCCCAAATCGAATTCTAGGGCTGTGAGAGCGTTACTCACAACAGTTGGCCCGAGACTCATGAAAGTAGATGGACATTACATCGAAATTTATGGCCCACACCCAATTCTGATGAATGTGGAGGTCATGAACTTTTACACGAAAGCTCACGTGACCTAGGCAAGTGACCAAGCATGCCCGATCTACATCGGTCGAGAAGAGCCCAAGGTACGACGAATCGGACACAACGCCATGCTTGAACAGGAAGCCGCATGGAGCTGGTTTAGTGGTGCCCGTAGTGGGTGTGCAGGGTAGACAACTCTCCGTGAAAGGACTATTAGACACCGAAGCAGTGGTCAGTTCGTGTCTGTAAGCACTTGGACTGACATGGGCTTCGATAGGTCGGATCTGATACCGGCTAATATCAGACTGGCAGCGGCGCAATCTATATGGCAGGACGGGTCTTTGATAAGAATAAAGGACCCAGAGATGAAGTATGGAAAGAGACCCCTTAAGAGAATCTTGATTAACCAAGCAAAGATGCCAATTTCCTAGAACTGGAACCATTTCAGGCTGTAGAAGCATCGTTAAGGATGAGGATTTTGAATTAGCTTAGCAATAACAGACAGGTGTGTCTGGTACCCAACCCAAACAAAAAGAGCTCACCTATTTTATGAAGAAGCTTCTCACTCACTCACAACTGACTGTGTGTCAGTGTATGTTGTTGAACACAGAGGCAACAACGGTGACGATGCAACAATGAAAGAAGCTTGGCTACGCATTGCCTCTAAACACAGAGTATGAGAGGGTGAAGACCTTCAAGAGATAAAAAGTAACTAAATGTCCTTTACATGTCAACCAAGACTGCATAATAAAGAGGGTAAATGAATTGAAGTCTTTTAAAAAGTTGTTTTCAATGAAATCAGACACAGACGATGGGCTGTCTAATAGCTCAAACTTTCCTGAGAGACCAACAAAAACAGAATTAGCATCAAACAAAAGAGTCCTATTGTAGATAGAACACCTAAAGTGCAAAACACCGGATAAGGAGCTGGACTCGCTCAGAGCGGTGTTGAATCGGAACGCAGACCTTTTTCGAAGCACAAGGCTGACATAGGCTGCTGAAAGTTTGTAGAACAAGAGATACAAAAAGAAAAGGGTTCGGTATCTCATAGGGAAGAGGCTAGGGGAATGACCCCACACAAGTCAGAAGCATGCAGAAAATAAATCGAAAGTGAATGGAATATGACTTGATTGAGCCGCCGAAGTTACCAATAGCTTGTGGGGTAGTCATGGCTAAAAAGAAGGGTTGCAACTTAGATTTTGTTGTGATTTCCGTTACTTGATCATACCTGATTCCCCGTATCGATGAGAGGCTCTCCAATTTAGGGACAAGAATTTCTTCACGACGTTGGATCTGGGCTCTGCGTTCTGGCAAGTGCCCCTCAGAAAGCAGAATCGGGAGAAAACGTACACCTCATTATGTGTTACGTTGAGAATGTGGTGATCGCAACACCAACCCTAGAGGACCACATAGAAAGATTAGACGAAGTCTCTACTTGCATGAAACAGGCCGGCGTAAAATGCAAACCCTCCACGTGCAAGATCCTCAGAGACTCAATTGAATATCTGAGTCGCCTCTTAGATAAACACGGTCAGACCAGATCCTGAGGCGGTTGAAGCGGTACTGACCTGGAAGGTACCGAAGATTGATACGTAATTGACGAGCTTTCTAGGATTTGCTAATTACTACCGAGAGTTTATCATAAGGTATGCTGACAAAATATACCCTGTGCAACAATTGTTGCTAATCTAAACAGGGTAAGAAGATAAGCTGGACTGACGAAGCTCAAGTCTCCTTTGATAACATCAAACGCGAACTTTGTGAGGCTCCGGTTCTCGGCATGCCGACAGAAAAGGGGCCGTTCAGTACCTTGCGATACTGAACAGCCCCTTTACCGCATCAGTAGTTGCAAAATTGGGCATACTTCACCAAGGGAGGACTGTTCTCCGACCAATAGCTTATGGGAGTTAAGAACTGAGTGACACTGAACTGAAAAACGGTGCACCAAATGCGGAGATGTTCGCGGTAATTACCTTCGTTAAAAAGTATAGAGCCTACTTAGAGAGTGCTCCCTTTAAGTTGCGTGTAGACAATCGAGCTCTTGCCCGACTAAAGACTTATTCGATGGACCAAAGCTACCTTGGTCGCTGTATCGTGCGTCTGAACGACTACCAAATGTTTATTAAAGCATCGTGACAAGCAGCAGATTGTTCTCAGCGTCAGCAAAAAGATAGAAAAATTTGAGTGATTAGAGCAGAAGCAAGATAACCAGGCAGAAATTAAGGATGGTTTTTCATTTCTGGATAAGGACACCTATGAAAAGCTGCCAGTCACCAGATGGCTTGACAAATCTGAGCACCCCAAACCAGGATACCCCAAAGTTCCGGTGGAAACGGCCGCTGAAATAAAAGTAATGGCCAAGGGTGATCCAGTTCCATTGATTTGCTAGTTCGATCAAACCTGGTGCCGCAAGAACTTAGCAGGCTGGGTATCAACAGCATAGCCCTAGTAAATAAGACGGTGAGCGTAGCACCAGGTGTCATGCGGATCCGTGACCTACTACGCAGAGAAGATAAAAGGCATGATCATGAGTGGATGGAGACCATGCAGAGGCTGGCCATGACCGAAAGAACGGAGAAGAGACCAGTAGCCATCCGGAGTCTGGAGATTGAACGGGATTGCCAGTCGATATTAAACCAGCTAGTGAACTCGATGCCGAAAGATCTCCTGTTGAGGAATTCATAAGTGGAACATCTAAGAGCAACCCGTACCCGAACCACTGAAGAGGTAAGTGTTAAATTAAAATCCAGCGTGAGAAGAAGCGTTCAGTTCGCTGATGCGAAGGAGGAGTACGAGTTGTGCTCTCGGACTGTTCATCTGGGGACGAGACATTGTCCGAGGAGTCATGCACCTTCGATCCCGGACAGGTTGACGTGCCAGGGGAGACAATGTCAGAGCAACCGAGAGATGGAATGTTGTCCGAGTAGCCGACTTCAGAGCAACCAGGGTTAGAATTTTGTCAGGAGAGTCGAGAAACATCATACACAAATCAGAGGACAATGATGCAGAATCCATCAGCTCGAGTGATGCTTCGAGGCCTTCCAACTCCGACTACTGGGAGATTGCGATCCATTCTTTGTTAGTAGAGTGGATACAGCGCGGGTTGGATGGAGAAATGCATCAGGACCGAGACAGAGACAGATATACCTCCAATGAGGAGGGCACCGTAGTCGATAATGCCGCAGATGAACTCGAATTGATAGCAGTGTCGAAAAATCCAACTAGATTACTTCCGCATGCTATGTTCGTTCCTACCAACCTGGAAAGAACAGTGCAAGAAGCAACACCTATGGAAAAGATATGGTGTGTCAACTTGGTGGATGATGCCCATGCCCTGGAGATAATTAGCGGACAACTAAACGTGATGAAGACATATCTGAAAGCCAAGTACAACTGTCGGATCCTTTAAGGGCTCAGCGGAATTATAGGATGACGTGTAATCTAAGAGATGTTTCGAGAATGGAGCACCTGACAAAGGATTATGGATGAGGACACTTATAAAACTTTAAAACAGTTTTATTTGAAGAGAAATGAATTATTATATTTGAATAAGACGGGATTGCGGCCTGCAAGCGCAAAGAAAAGGACGAAGTCCTTTACAAATACAATTCAAAAATGTACCACAATTCAACGGTGCTCTTTCGTTCACATGATCAGATAAGCCAACAAGGCGTGGACAAAAGTGTCTAAAGTGAATCTCTGCATGCTTGTCATGCCAGCAGGCAAAGCTGAATATTCCTCTTCAGTCAATAAAGTCTTCAGGGTTCAATGAGGTGGTGCAATTTGATTATCAGAAATTATGCATGACGACCACGGGTATTTATCAAGGGCTGGTAATGATTGATCAATTCATTAAATACGCAGAAGCAGCTCGCTGCATGACAGCATCAGCGGAGGAAACGTGTGAACACTTGATAAATGTATGGATAACAAGACACGACTGCCCAATCACATTCCAATCAGACAATGACAAAGCAATTGTGGGTGATCTCACAAAGGAGTTAATGAAGTGGTCGCAGGTGGCACAGGCCCACTCGACCATTTATCAAGCGCAAACGAATTGCCTAGTCGAAAGACAAAATTGCACATTAGTGTCCATGTTGAGGGTTTATTGCTCACGATACAAGAACGACTGGGTTAAGCACTTGTCGCAAGTAATGGCCGCTTATAATAGCACCAAACACTCTATCACGGAAACAAAAAACCAAAATTTTGAAAACTCCACCGAACACTCCACCAGGGGGAACCATAAAATTGCCGAAAAAATGACGCGGTCATTACTTGCGACAAGAGGTGCATAAAGAAGGTCAATTTTTATCGGTTGAGCACCGGACGGGCAGCTCATTACGAAAACACAGGCCCAACCGCACACTGCTTCGTCGGAGGACTGACATATACCGGTCGACATGCATGATGAGGACTACTTGATAGTCGACCCTGCTTGTGAGGTGAATGAGAGAGGCGCTCGTGACAAAAACGACCGTAATGAATTAATAGATGATTGTGATCTGCCACTGGTCCTGGAGTTAACCGAGCGAGTGGAGGTTGACGACGAGACTCCACCATATGCCGAGGAAGACTGGGACTGCCCAGAGCAGACTAAAGTTGATGAGGGAGTATATCCCGACTTTCCCTTCACCATGGAGACGCGCCAGGGCAAAAGAAAGAGAACAAAAAATACAACCCGTATGGTAAGGATTTCGTCATAGACAGATTGGTTTTGACCGACTTGATGGACTCCATAGTGGGCCTGGACGAAATAGTGGTGCCACAAGAAATCGACCTGGTCAATGATACAAAACATGACTGGATCGAAGATTGCTCTGAACTGAAAGTGGAGTTCGAACCTGAGATGGAAGAGATGAACAAGCAAGAATCGACAAATTTGGAAGTACTCGAATGGCTCCATGATCTTCCAGTAGACCCCAAGGAGAGTATATTGAGTCGTAAGACTCACCCACACCTAAAATCTAATGATCAAAAAATTAAAATCGGCAAGAGAAACAGGAGAGCTGGAAACGGAAAGCAAAAACGCTGAAAAATCGCTAGTTTTTCTTACGTTTAGTTTTTAGGCATTAAAATAAGGTTTTAGGTTTGTTATTAGGTATTAAATACTTATTTGATAGTGTTGATGTGTGATATTCGTATTTTGTGTTACCGTTATGTTATGTCTTATGTGTCGTTTGTGTTTTGGAAACCTGGATCACTCCAGGCGCGAAAGGTGACAGAGTTCAATTATTTTACTTTGACAAGATCGCAGGTGGAAGATCCACCTTGGTGCTAAATTTTAAATTTGGCTGCCTAGAATTTCAACTGACTGCTTTTAGATGGAATGAATCGAGTCTTGATGTTAAAATGAGATAGCTGGCATGAATAATCTAAGCCGTGACTTGTCTTTAGATCATGATTGATCGTACGTTTTTTTATTGAACTTGAGTTGGAATCGAAAAAAGAAAAGAGAAAACCTACACGCGGAGGCATGAGTGATACTAACGACTTCATCTCAGCATGCCTATGAGCGACTCTAGACGAGATACATCAACGCTTGGTGGCTTGTAATTTCGCACTAGAAGACCTGGAGTTGGCGATGCTCGCCGTCGCACTCCTTAATGCAATGGGAAGAGAAGGCCGTGGGAACCATTCCACGGAATTGGTCTTGATATTGGCCTGTGGCGTGTCCGGGACCACCGAGAAGCCAAAACAGACTCATGAGATGGCGACGAGGGGAATGTCCGGTCACGACTTAGCTCGTGAGCCAGGTCTAGGTGAGCAAAGGGATCACCAGTTAGGGTAGATGCCCCCTACCTGCTCGGCCTACGCAGCCTCTCATTGGATCCAAGTGATCACCTGACTGGCCGCGCCCATCACGTTCGGCAGATTACGAAACAGCAGCTTCTCCACTGAAGAAAGTCAAGATGAGCGAAATGGAGATTCAGACTTCGGAAACTATTGAGACCTTGAACAAGAAGGAGAAGGACTGGCAGGAGTTCTATGCCAAGTTGGAGGACTACAACGCGATAGCCCGGGATCGAGACGAAAAGAAAAAGAGACACGATGAACTGCAAATAACCCTCAAGGAGGAAGAGATAACGCATCTGACGGAGTTACACTTGGCGAAGGTGGGTCAAATCTCACAGGAGGTCCTGGCGACGATGAACTCATATGGATACAAGGACGCGCATTCCAGGATAAAGACACGGAAGCTGTGCATCTTCATGTCGCAATCTGCCTAGAGTTATAGGAACACGATAACTGACCCTTCGGATACCTATATGGCTCTCCAATTCCATGAGTCGTTCAATCAAGTAGCCAGAGCGACGATGAACGAAAACAGCAGGACCAGCGGAGCCAGCCTGAACATCATGCGCTTGAACCGTGCTATAAGCAATCAAGCAATTTTTTCAGGGAGTCGTCATCTGTGAGCGGTCAGAGCCTGGTGATGGATCTGAACGAGCGAAATTTTTGGGAGTGGTCAGACCACTGTCCTATCTTTTGGACGGGCCTCCGTGGCCCCATCCATTAAAAAGGTAGAGTTCCAAAATGAAGACCATTTGGACACATTGATGATAATGCAAGACGTTTCAAGAGCTCCGGTTACCCCAGAGGGCAAGTGGGAACCCTGCTGGTTTGCATTTTGAACGAATTAAAAGAAAGAAATAAGCCGAGGCTCCTGGAGCTGTGTACGATCCCGCAGAATCCGGAAGTAGTTACGCCGGTGGCTGATTTCTTGAATGGCAATTTAATCCGATGGAATGAAATGATCTGCAATCTGGTGAGGAGAAATCCAGGTGAGTTACGGCTCATGAATCTCGGAAACACATTGCGCAATACTGACCATCTCGCGGTCACCAGGGATGCCATACACATCAACACCCTATAGGAAAGACACTGAATCAATGACGTCTTCCAGACAAGGAACGAGGAAATAGAAGAAGAACTAAGGACGACCGATACTCTGGCTCGTACCAGTTCGACTGGTGGAGGCAGATTGAGGGGCAATCTGCCAGAGCCACCCGCCATTCGTCGTGGCCCTCTGGTAACAGAAGCGAATGGTGCTGCTCTCACGGCTCCTAGCTCAGACGTGAGAGAAAAGATGGGGACCCTTCTCCCTCCTCGAAGACAACCGTTGGAGAGCCGGTTAGGGGGACCTAATGATCAGAACCAAACGAGTTCTCAAATCTCAACGAGTGCCAGTAACTTGCCCGCGATGACCCCTGCTCCTGTAGGAAACCCATCGGAAACTACTGCACCGGCAGAGGGAATTGAACCAAACAGTGTGTTGCTCTGGAACCGTCCAGATCCCAGCGGTTGGGGACAGTATAAAGCCGACATGTTAGCAATCTTAAATATGAAGACGCTGATGTGCAGATCAGATGCTAGAAAAATGATTAACGGTGTCAGAGTTGTACCGGATATCGGGCTTGGATGGCTACTGGCAGAGCAGGAGTAGTTCAGCCCCACAACCGCGCTCAGGTTTTTGGATCTCGATGGGTTGCCGCAAGACAATACCATCGGACCCCTGAATACCCGATCCTTGATGGAGTCCGTTGATGGGCCAGAAAGTTGATGCCACCTCTCCGAAAGGGCAAAATTACGACAGAAAATAAACCCAACAATGGAAAGCACAAAAAGTGTCGACAGCTCTTCAAACCACCGGCCCAATCGCCTCGTGAATATTCATGGGACTATCCCCGAGCGACCTCTGTGGAAGGGGACGATAGAAGGTATGAAGGACTGAAGGCACCGACGGATGACAGTCTGTTTGCTGCCTCTGACCCCCTCGATGTCAAGAATGCTAAGTATCTGATAGTGGCGAGTTCGGACTACCTGTACACGCCGCCTCGCTCCCTCTTTTTAGCTAGATGTGATTTGGCATGGCAATCGGTGTACAGAAGACTGTCAGTATGGTCCCGTAAGTAATGATAATAGCCGGCTGAAATGATCACCTATTGAGTCGACTCACGGATAGACCGATTCCCAGCAACGAGGTCATGGGAGAGGCAATCATGACGCTAATTTCGGCCATGACTTAGGTGGAGACATCAGTGCAACAACGTTTTACCAAGAATGTGGTGAAGGTTACTTTTGTGTTATCGCCAGGACATGCTGCATTGTCAAAACCGTGTTACCAGGTTAGCAGATGGACGGCACAACGTGGTCATCCCAGCGCCGAACAGACCTGTCGATTATCTATTGTCCGGTTCGCCTGATATCTGGGCGGACATTTCGAATGCCATCCAGGGGTTCACGGAGCATAGCACTACTCGTGTGGTGCTAGATGAAGTCCTGTGGTTGGAACTGTCCAACTTTGCCAGGTTATTGAGGTTAGGACCAGGAGTGGATGACGACCACATCTTGGCAGAACAGATGGCGAATGACCTCTGGTTCAGGCAAATGGATTACGAGAAAAGTGCACAAGAGAGGATGGTCAGAAGGAATCTGACGTCGTCAGAAGAGGACCTCAGCGCACTGGCCCTGAGGACAAAGCCGCACACCATTTCATGGTTGTATTTGTCACCGAAAGTGTGTACCTGGGGAGAGGCTGCTTTTGAACAATATCCAGCGGTATTTAAGAAAATACACGCGTATCTGAAGAACTTGTTGAACGAAAGATAGCTGGCATGATGCTACAACTGATGCATAATGTGAACACGATGTCGTTGCAAAAGGTTCCAAGCGGACGTTTTAGCCACCAAGGCACAATATAAGAGGTTTGAAGCAATCGTGCGAGAAAGGGGAGTGGGACGAGCCGAGAGTTCATCGAACAGTTGGAAACCGCCTCATATCGGAAGATAAAAGATTGCAGAATGCTCTTGATCTAGTATCTCCTGCAGCAGAACAGGAGCGTCATGGGACAAGATAAGGTCGCAACGGTAACTAGTGAGTGTAGACAGTATTGTGGATGCCTCTGCTAACAGATCTGGTCGTGATGATGCGGATTGATTCGCTGGCTATAGTCTTTGGACTGAAGGAGTTCGTCACAGTGGTGTATGGACCGTTGATGTCAGTTGCTTTTCCTGATGTGCAGGTGAAAGTGTACAGGAAATCAGTGTTGTATGTCATCTTGGTCTCAGTGGTGGATTGTTCTGTGCTGAATTGGATGGAACAGAAAAAGCTGAGAGGGCTGGCCAATGACGACAGGTTGTTTGGAAGAGTAGCGCAGCCGGGATGAATCTTGATGGACTTCAATAACAATTTAATCCAGCTTAACCCTAAGCTCAGGAATCTGCGACCGATGGTGAAAGATTCAGTAGAGGCGATGCAGGTCCCAGCATGGCCGGAAGCGTACACACACGTCAAGAAGAGTCAGCAGGTGTGGCTTGAAGGGTCTAGACCACTGCGAGACCACTGTCCTCGGTACCCGCCGATTAGGAGGATGCTGCTGGGAAATACGTCTCCTGTCATTGTCCCTCGCATCGGATCGGCTCGCGACGCAGAAGAGAGAATGCGGAAGAGGAGCGAAGGGATGGAGCCGCGCTTCATCATTTGGAAAGTAGAGGAGATGCACTTCTTTGACTTTAGTTTCCCTGATGCATGGAGCCGAAAGAAGATCAAAGCACCACCCTCCAGGAAACCCGTCGTTTCCTCCGATGTATGGAATAACGTGTACACACCAGCTGATGATTGGTCCAGGCTGAAGTGGCCGGGAGAAGAGAATATTTTGTTGTTAAAATTATCGAGTTAGTATAGAGGGGGCCTCTACATGAAGGTCGACGAGCTGGCGCCACTTGGCGACAAGTCGGTGGAATTCCTGGTGAACGATGAGTTACTCTACCACGCAAAAGATCTGACTATGCCGGCTTGAGCGGACTCGGGCATGGACTTGCGCCAGCGCCCTTCGGGACCTGGACCGTGACAAGATGCCAACGATGCCCAGAAGCCAACAATAGACCAAGATGACAATCCCTTGGAAGGGAAGGAAGACAAGACGTGCGGACTAGATTTAGGCGCATTGGACAGGGATTTGCAGGATTATCAATTCAAGGAAGACGACGGCGCCGGGGAAGTCGATGAGCCTCTATTTTTGATGACGCCATCTTCGTTTATGTCACCTACGAAGGAGGCACCAGCCAGCCAGTGGACCCAAAAGGTCTGGCATTGGACCCTCGGAGTAGCGAGATACAGAAACTATTCCACGAGTCACCCAGGAGAAGAAGAATTGATTACAAGATGAGCGTATCCTTCACGGGCACATTATCAGAGGAGGTATTGGAAAGATAGTAAAGCGAACTCGAACGCGAGACAGGAGTAGCTTGGAACCGAGTGGCGATCATGGAACCGAGTGGCGATTATGCGCAAAGTTCTAGGGAAACTGATGAGCTCCACAGAATCTGATGTTCTGAACGAGTCATTCACGGAAGACATTGCCGATGATTATCAGATCACGAGATAGCAATCCGTCAAGCGAGCCAAGAAAGTGCTAAAGAGGTTTAAAAGCAGAATGGGGAGTAAAACAGTGAATCAAAGAATAATAAAGTCGAATGAGAATGCGGTAGTGGCCTCGTCAGCAAAAATATCTCGCCCGAATGAGAACGGACTAAAGGATTGAGCGGCACTGGATGGGGGAGAAAAAGAAAACCTGATACCACCTTTGGTATTGGCGGGCTTGATCTCAACGGCCTCGAAATCGAAAAGCGGAGGAACCTTGGCAGACACGAAACTCGAAATGGAGGTCATCAGCCAGCGTGGATCTGGTGGGCTTGATTATTATAAACCCTACCGAACGAAAATTGCACGGATGAAGCTGGAGGGACAACTCGGCGTGGTCGAGTACAGTTGGATCACAGTACCTGACTCACTTCACATGGGTGATCCCGCGGGGGGTTACGTGAAGATGTGCTCAAGACAAGGAGTTCGGCGATAGGGCTCTTAATGACCTGGAGTGAGAAGAAATCCATGTGAGAAGACTACCTATAAGAATTGACGGAAAACTCTAATCTGAAGCGAAGAAGTATGGCACTGTGATTTCCTCAGAGGCAAAAGAAATTGGACTGGAACACTTGTTAAAAATCTCCTGGTGGGCCGCCCTCCAGAGATACTTCGACGAGACCATGTATGCGCCTGCAACGGTGGCGGCGTATCTGTCATACCCATGCACTAGTGCCGACTTGCAAGTGCGATTGGCTTGGTGCTTGATGGTAGTTAAATGATCAAATTACGAGGCCAGTAACGATTCGAGATCGAAGGAGCAGGAGTTGGAACTGATGGAAGCCCTGCGAATTTTGGTCAGCAGAGATTACTCTGCGATAGACGTGGCTAAGCGCAAAGATGCCCTTTGGTTTGTGAGATTCGTGGTGGATCGCATCCCCACTCCTGTATTGGAAGAATGTATAAAAACAATTCCGCAAGGGTAAATTGATCGTGAACGAATTCTTCTAAGTGCTCTCCAGGAATTATACTAGGACATGTTGCTGCAAATACCGACCAAGGAGTCTAATAGTGTAGAAAGCTACTGAAGGCTAGAGGACGTGAGGAGATACTCAAACAAGGAGCTTGAAGTAAGTCGTGAATACAATGAGAGGGTCAGAGATCCGAAGGAATATGAATCCGTGGGCAAGCTGATGTCAATATGCAGAAGGAAAATGCAAGCTGAAGCCAATACAACACTTGTCAGGCATACCCGGAAGGGCGTACAACCCCTTTGTGGACGAGGAAGCCAGGGAGGCATATTTTGTCTACGAACAGGTCATAGTCATCGATTTCTGGATCGAGAGATTCAACGAAACTGGCATGTTAACGGTCAAACAGCCTAAACTGGGAATCATTTTAGAGAAACGGGTGGTTGAACCCTCGCTTCCGGAACTGAAAGGGCAAGTGAGTTTGAATTTGGTTCATGGGACGGACCCTTGGAAACCAGCTTAGTGACCACGTGGGAGCTCATTAAGCCTTCGTGGTGCCCGCTTTGGGATTTTACAGCATGACCAGCTGGAATCAGTCATTGGAACGCCTGGAGCGTGCGCATGGGATGGTTACGTCCTTTAGTGTGGAGGTGTTTCCTGGAGCGTTACAAACGGAGCAGAAAATTGGAGGCTGGTGAGAAGCTCTGGAAAACGAGATGAATCTGTAAATTAGTGAGGCTTATCATAGACCTACTGGCTCGAAGTATCAGGTGGGTTCCAGCACCGCACCATATTGCAACAGTAAATACCCTACGCTCATGGGGGTGTTGGGTGCGAGGACACAGCAGGTGTTGATCAATCAACTCTTCTCAGTACCGAAATGCGTGAGGATCGCAAGAATGTCGGAGAGGTCGTAAGACTTGTTAACGAAGATCATTCACGCCGTCCAGGAGAGATCCAAAGGCGAACTGGAGGACATAGTGGGTGAAAACTTTATGAGATTGAGTGAGGGTATTATGAGTAAGTTCCAGAAGAAGAAGGCGAGTGGAGCTTTACCGACGGAACTTCCCACCATAGACGAAAAGGACGACCTGCATCGAGTCATAACGGAAGTGGAAGCGTTGCTAGGAGCTTCAGGATATCGGACCCCGAGAAACATTTTAATGACCCATGGGAACTACCCTTGTCACTACCTGGCGCAGACGTTGTGGTACCCCAAGCGCGGAACCTTAGTGTTAGTGTGGGACGTGGAGGAGTTGTTCTCCTCGGGATTGCCTGGTAAAGCCCAGCCGGTATCAATCTCGGTAGTTTGTGCCATGCTAGCGGTGAGGTGGTTGGAAGCCAACGCGGGCACGAGCGAACAGGAGACGACTGTGTCGACGCCTAAGCAACTGCGGAGCGTGAAAATCAACCACTTCTTGGATATTTTCGGGACCACCTGCAAGGTTCTGAGGTAACCCAAAGCCATTGAGAGGATAAGGGCGAGGAAGAAGTTGATGCCATGGTTCCGTGCCATTATCACGTCATGGATGTATGAACGCGCTAAGCATCATATGTCCAGGAACTCTGAGGCCTTTCAATCGTTCCAGCTAGATATAGGACCGAGAGCCTATAAGAGAGTTTTCCTGACTCACAGGATTGTCGTCGCTACTACGGTGAAGCGAGTAGCTGGAGCGCCTTGTGTTACCAAACAAGATAAGAAACCGGTCTTACAAGCTGACCTAGAACAAAACGTTAGCGTGTGTCTGCATATTAGGTTTTGCAGGAACCGGGAGCAGAAGATAAACATTAATTTTTTGCCTTGTTGCAAACCAAGGTTGCTGGAGCAGGAAAGGTTGCTGGAGCAGGAAACTCTGTTGACAGGCTGCAGAAAGTCCTGGAGCATAGTGAAACAAGAGAGCAGGAGCAAGAAACAATGGAGTGAGGAGTGAAGACAGAATTTAAAGTAGAAGTGAGGAGAGATAGAGAAATTAAATATTCTAGTGCGTTAAAACTTGAACTAATCAACCAAGATTTTTTAATGAATCTTTTAATCTTTTTTTTTTAGTTTGATTAGAATAGACGCTGTTTTTTAGAATTTGTTACAATTGTTGTTAAAATTGTTGAATTGCAATTGAAAAATTTAGTTGACGACTATTTATTTATTTGGGCCATAGATAAGTATATTTAATTATTTAAACCTCGCTGAAGTTTTTTCTCTGTGTAGGACACATCTCAATTTTTTGCCAATTTGGTAGGGCTTGCTCGAAGAGGGTGAGAACCTCATTGCCTTTCCTAGCCACAGAGTTTCGTAATTTTAATATTGAGAGCAACGGCGTAAATGAATTTCCCGCAAAATTAAAGAAAGGGCCATATTTAGCAAGAAAAGTGAGAAAACAGACAATCGGATTAGCAAGACGAGAAGAAGCCTTTTATCGTGGTATTAAGACAAAATTAGACGCTTATCTTAAAGAGACCAGACGCAAGGAAAGTTGAGTGGGACATCCTGAGCGGATCAAAGACCTCCCGCGCCACGATATTGGTAACATATGAGAGTTATCTCCGAGGGAGAGTGGAATTGGCGGCCCAGTGCTCAAGGACTTAGTAGACTGTAAAACGTACTCTTAGCTGCTGTGATGCCCTTAGTAGTTGAATTACCTCCAATTTCATATTGTTTTTCAGAGCATGAGCAGCTAGAAAGGGGAAAAAGACAACCCATCTCCAATTGATTTAGTTTATAACTGACACTAAAAACATAGTAAATCATGATTTCCGAGCCGTGTTTGTAATCACGTAGTCTGGTGATCCGAGACCCAGCCTTTTGGTTATATTCGCATGAAGGAAAAATGATCAACAGTCGTTTGACAATTGGCCGACAAATGGCATTTTTTACTTATCCCTAAACAGACCCGAAAATCAATTAGCTAGGTCTACACGGTGAAATACGGGTAGAATTTAGGTAACTGACGCCGGTCAGTCATCAATAGGTGCTTTTTCTACGCTCCGTCACTATTTAGTATTTGGCGGAATGTTACAATGAAACCCCTCCACA
This sequence comes from Symsagittifera roscoffensis, assembly GCF_963678635.1. Lineage (NCBI taxonomy): Eukaryota > Metazoa > Xenacoelomorpha > Acoela > Convolutidae > Symsagittifera > Symsagittifera roscoffensis. The sequence goes on along the minus strand of NW_026970714.1, from coordinate 13,641 downwards.
CTTATTTAAACCTGACTGAATTTTTAGCTTGTGTAGGTCACATTTTCACTTTGTGGCAATTTGGTAGGGCTTGCTCGGAGAAGGTGAGTACCTCATTACCATCCTAGCCACAGAGTTTCTTAATTTTAATTTTGAAAGCAATGGCATAAATGAATGATTATACTTTGTGAGTGATACTAAATTAAATTAAAGGATGCGTGACCGTACCACTACCTAAATTTTTTTAAATCAGCGAGAACCAAAACAAATTTTACGATGGAATGACGTAAATAGTCAGAAAAATTTTTTTATCTAGGACACATCTCAACGTGCAAAATTTGTGAAAGTTTTAGAAGACATTAAAGTGTAGTACGATGCCATTTTTGACACGCAGTGAGTTGAGCTAACGTAAATAAGTTTCTTAAGAACGCGATTTGGAAGTTAGTTTCAGATAACTGAATCACCACTTGAAGATAACCCGGAGTTATGCGTTTAATGGAGACATTGAAGGGGACTGTCCGTGGTCCGGGGAGTATGTGCCACTCCCCAATTTTGGCACAGTCAAACCCGCCGTGGCAGTAGAAAAAGTATGATAGAAGCGATAGAGACGAAAATCTGATTGGAAGAAGGGTAAGAAAATTTTGAAACTTTCAAATTTTAAAATTTCCAATTGCGACAGAAGATTTTGCGCAATGTTAGATAATCGGCCATATTTGGCAAGAAAAGGGAGACTACAGACAGCCGGATTAGCACGACGAGAACAGTCGACTGAAAACGAAATGCAAAAAAAGTCTCTCATCGTGGTAATAAGACACGATTAGACGCTTATCTTAAAGAGACCATACGGAAGGAGGTTCGAGTGGGACATCCTGAGCGGATCAAAACCCTCCCGCGCAACGAGATTGGTAAGACATGAGAGTTATTTTCGAGGAAGATTGGAATTGGTGGTGCGGGGTTTATGGACTTAGTAGATTGTAAAACTTACTTTTAGCTGCTGTAATGCCCTGAGTAGTTGAATTAACTCCAATTTTATTTTGTTTTTCATAGCATGAGCAGCTAGAAAGCGGAAAAAGTCAACCCATCTCCAATGGATTTAGTATATAACTGACGCTAAAAACATAGTAAATCATGATTCCCGAGTCGTGTTTGTAATCACGTAGTCTGGGGATCCGAGACCCAGCTATGTAGTTATCTTCGCATGTAACGAAAGCTGATCAAAAGTCGTTTGACTGATGGCCTAAAAAAGGTACCTTTTTACTCAGCCCTAAGCGCAGACCAGAAAATCAACTGGCTAGGTCTAGACGGTGAAAAACGGATAGAATTTAGGTAACTGACGCCAGCCAGTCGTCAATAGGTGTTTTATCTACGCTCCGTCACTATGTAGTATTTGGCGGAAGGTTACAATTATACCCCTCTACATTAAATTATCCGAATCAAAACCCTTAACCCTGAACAAAACAACCAACAGAGAGTACAGTTGGACCGGTCCAATTGTGTCCCCCAACACTTAGGTTGTTTGAATTAGTACCCGAACAATACTAAAATTGTTGTAACGATACGCAACAGTCGTCGCGGATGTTGTTCTTGATGATCCTGCAGTGTATGGAGGACGTCTATCAGTTTGTCACTCTACCCTCTGGTCACCTGCAAAATTATCATTAACGTGCCCAAATACTCAACATTACTCAAAGGAGTGTACTTAACCAACAACCAAAACACTTGATTTTTCGATTAGGAGTGATATAAATCAATCTGAAAGGACAACAAATTGGAAAATCGAGTCCAGCTGGGGGATTGGCACTTTGTAAAAAGACGTGCATGTCGAAGTGCATCTCATCCAATACCCAAAGGCAGAAACCACTGCCCTACTGTGTCTGAATTGTACTGTGTTGTATGACATGGTAGCTTGATTATGGTACTAATACTCTTAGTTCGTTATTAGAACTTCTTTTTTTGAGATTTAAGACTCAAAACAAACTTTTCTCCTTCTCTAGCTCATTGTACCAGTCTACAAATTGTACCTTTCTATTTCTGTTCAAAGATTTACCAAAATGTACTTGATATGATAAACGAGGAGTTTTTTGTATGTTGATGAAGTTTTTGCTATAACTTGGCTCTATATCCTTCTTTCATACGTCGAGTTTTATCAACAACTCCATGCGACGGTAATTTGGTTTCAACCACAACCTGACAGTGAATGATGTCAAAGTAGATAGAAATCGTCCATGTTCCGCGGGGATATCAACAGGGTAGTCGGAGATTAGACGTTCTGATGTGCGATGGATTTTACGGGTTGTTTATAACCAAATTCTAGCCCGTTCCTCTTTAAACTAAAATACTGGGAGTCTGAGGAACCTGAAAGGTAATACTTTCTCCATAAGGCATTCATAATGAGATACTTTTTTAAATTGGTGTCGAAGCTTTTATGAAGTTGTCAAGATTGATCTTTCGATTGATTGCAATGACAATATTTTCGACATCAAATCTTTGACCATTTTTGATTTCAGCATAAGTCCTAGATAGTTTTGTTTTTTCATAACTTTAGGCTTGCTTTGTTTTGGTTTTAGTTTTAGTGCACTGTTTTGGTATCTATTACTTTGATAAATTATTTGGCAACGTTATTTGTGAGATAAATTTGAGCTCCGGTTTGACGTTTGGGTCTAAGACTAGCTCAAGAGATAAACTACTCTTTCGTTGGCTAGCAATTTGATATGCTCGATTTGTTAAAGGTAGATGATTTTGTCAGTCATCAGAAAAAAATTTTATTACAAACGTCAACTCTCTCCAGATAGTGTAAAATTTTCTTGCCTTTGCACACTTTTGCCTGTCGCAATCAATTTGTTCTAATCTGGTCGACATTTTGATGTTAGTATTCTCGTTTTGAGTTAATTATCTAAGTGCATAAGAGTAAACTTAGAGTTGAGTCTCCATTTTTGCTAATCGTTTAATGTTGCTTTTTTCAGCCAATCATAAGAAAACTTGCTTTTGTTGAGGGCGCAGTGATTACCGGATTTGTAATGAAGTCAATGTCTACTGCTGGATGGATATTTTTTGAAATGTAGGTTTTCAACTCTGCAACCCAATAAAGATTGTGGTCCAGATAATTTGCAAAATTCTATATTCAAGCCTTTGAATAATTTGATTGAGGTTTAAAATTGTTAGTGCATACCCAATGGCTTACATGCAAGTAATTTGCCAACCAGCTGTATTCCTTTTCAGTTGTTAGAAGAAAAAGGAGAAAGATTGATAATAGAAAATAGGATAGTCACTATGATCAGAAAATATATGTTAGTTTTTTATCTAAAAGAGTGTTTTTATCGAAATGCATCTAAATCTAACAGGACTGACCACGACTCAGCATTCTGATATTTGTTGGAATCCTGATACGTTTCTTGTTAAACAGTTAACATTTTGATCACTCGAATGACCAATAAGACTGCTGTTACCTTTCGCAGTTAATGGTGGCTTATAGCAGTTAATGGGACGAATGTAGTAAAAAAAGCGGTATCCTGTAGAGTTGAATGCAGTCGTTTTATTTTGGGAATCGTTGAAAGTTTGTCCAATGAAGAAATGTCTGTGCCCTTGAAACCTAAGTCTTACGGTATTACGTTAAAACCTATGTCTTAGGTTATTTCAATTTTTCAACAAACAAAAAGAGAGAAAATGCGGATAAAAAATCGTTTTGACGGTCAGAGTTTTTCAGATAAGCTCTTTTTGCAGTCAAATGGATATCAGGATTGTTTTCCAAATGCGTTGTGGCAAAACTGCAATTTTCAAGCTAGTTTTCAATGTATCTAACAATTTTGGGACCTACTGAGTTTCGAGCAAAAGCAAGTAAAGGCAACCCTGTAGATGCCACATGCTCCTTGCCATAACTCGGTGAATTATATTCAGAAGATCAGGGGTCCTTTTTGATATTTTGAACAACATACTTTCGAATCGCAAGAGAAAACAATTAATATTTCATAACTAGCAACCAATATATTTGTTCCTTTCCATATTGTTATATGCATACAAACACCAGGCTAATCCTAAAAAAATCGATAGAAAAACCAAACCACATCTCGTCTGGAAAAATATACAAACTGTTATTTACGTTTTTATCTATTTTTGGTCTTTTTTGGCTTTTTCTTGTTTTACACTATTTTTTTTTAGTTTTTTGGTTTTTCTTTAGTTGTTTCTGGCAACAGAGCATTGGTTGATAAGGGCTCGTGCCCTACCACTTATAACTCCGACACCCAGATTTTCCTGGCATAACTAAATTAAAAAGATAAACTGAAATAGTCAGAGCGTCCGAAACTCCAGTTTGTATAAAACCAGACAGTTTTTGAAAAGGCCTCTAACTCGGCCATACGACCAGAGCGGAGGATTGGTCATTAAAACGTTTGCTGATCATAATGGTCTATTGTCTTAAACATGCCCACTCATGAGCGTCATAAAATGACTATGTAACAGAAGACTAGAAATAACACAGCGGTAAAAGATAGAAAGTCCCTGGTAACAACTGGCTGATTTCCTTATTTCTATGCGTTTTCACCTTCTCGTCCTAGCCAGCTGATCTTTATTGTTATTTTTAAGGGCTAGCCATTGTGTTACAGTTTTTAGGTCACCAGCCAAATTTAATTTACAAAATTTTCGTTAACATGTGGAAATAACCTCTTTCAGGTTCTCGACCTATTTTGTGGACCTTCATTGTTGAATAGCCAGTGAACATTTTTCTTCAGCTGGTGCAGTCCTACCAAATATTGTTCTCGTTTTTGTCTTCTCTTTCGTTGAACAATCGTCATGAGCATCTTTGCGAGTCTTCGAATTCTTCTTCGTCTCCGTTGGCTTTTTCCGTTGCCTGTAGTCTTTCACTGTCGGCGACATTCCTTCCAAATTTGTCTTTTATTGTTTTCGAGCTGGATGTTATTGGCGGAAGGTTGACTGTAGATGTACATTTTGTGGGACCTTTGCTTCTTTGAAAGAGAGAAATCATTCTCTCTCTTTCTATCTCTCTCTATCTATCTTCTCTCTCTTTCTCTCTCTCTCTCTCTCTCTCTCTCTTTGTCTATCGCTTTCTCTCTCTCGTTCTGTCTGATTTTGTATAATGACTGGTAGTTTTTCAATCTGCTTGGAATGCAATTTTTTTACAGAGTCTTTTTATAATAATTTCTCAAACTCCCCATGTGGGTCAAAGCTGATGAGATCCATTTGAAATCCGGATTGTACTTAGAACCTAAGATTAGCGCAGGAAAAAAATAATTGTTCGCTGGTCAACATTTTTATTTTGCTCGAATAGTTGGAAGTAGATGATTTTGTAAGTTATCGGGAATAATTTCATACTGAAGTCAACTTTTCTCACGAGAGTATAAATTTTTTCCTCTGCGAAAATTGACCTCGGCAATCAATTTGGTCTATTCTTGTCCATTATTTTTTGATGTTAATCTTTCGAGCTATTAAAGTGCATTAAAACAAATCAGAGCAGATCTCCAGTTTTGCTAGTCTCTTTTTGTTGCATATTTTTTCAGCCCATCAAAAGAAACATTGCTTTTCCTGAAGAATCAGTGACTCCAGAAGTTGTAATGATTTCAAGATCTGCTGCAAATTGGATAATTGCTGAATTTTAGATTTTCGATAGCACACATCAATATATCAAATTTCTCATGTTTTTTTTTTCAGGTAAGAATTTGCGAGAAGTTCATTGTTTTCCTTTCTTTGGCGTGAATCAAGACATTGGATGTCTCGAACATATCATTGAATAGTTTCGTTAAAGTTAAAAAAAAATAATTGCTTTCCGAGTGAACTCCTTGAAAGTAATTTGTCAACCAGTTGCAGTCCTTTTGTTAAAATGCTGATGGAAGACGAAAAGGATTGATGAAAGAAAGTTGAAGAATCAGTGTAAACCGAAATTATATGTTAAGTTCTTGTCTATAAAAGTGTTTTTACAGCGAAGGGCCTACAAATTTAGCACGAGTGACCACTACAAGCAATCTGACAATTGATGGAATGCTGGTTTGTTACTTGTTTTCCTAGCGTAGCATACATCAGTTAGTGGGACCAGTGTTGGAAACAAAACTAGCGGCATGCAGTTGCTTTGTTTGGGAAATCATTGAAAAAAGTGTCAAATAAAGAATTGTTTCTGCCATTAACTCCTACACATGGTCCGTATGGTCCAAATGTGGTGAGTAGTCTGAATAAATATCTTTTTACAAGAAGAAGAAAAAACAGATAACAATCAGATAGGAAATTTTTTTGACGTTCGGATCAGTTGTTTTACGTTCAAATAAGCTTCATGGTTGATTTCAAAGAGCGTTGAAGGAAAAAACTACAAATTTTAGATTAAATTTCAATGTTTCTAACACTATTTGAACCTGCTGAGTTTCAGGCCAGTGAAAATAAAGGTTAGCTTGTACATACCACTTGCTGCTGGCTATATCTCGCTGATTTGTAACCCCACTTTATTTGCAAAAACTCATTCGATGTAAAAAGCTCTACTTATTTTTGACTATAATCTTTTTTTGCTTTTCTTGCGACCTCGTATTAAAAACTCAATCTTGAGACTGAGTGTTCTGGAGTTCGATGTGATTTTTTTTTGATAAAACGGTGATCAAAAAAACCTCACTAACAAGATCCTCAGTCTGAAAGTTTCCAATATTTTCACTATGTGCAGTTCGTGCTTCTACATTTTTTTCATCGGAGTTCAGATGAAAATTTCTGACGACGTATAAATAATATAATAATATTTTAATATAATAATAAGTCAAATGTAATAATTGTTGAAAAGTGATTTCACTGTTCATATCAGCTTTCAAATAATCTTTTGTTTCACAATGCTTCTTTCTAATTGAGCAAACTGTTTCAACTGTTCAAATAAGACAAACTGAAGACTAGAAAACATCACCCAAAGCAGCTCGGCAAAATTGGTTCCTGAGAATCTTTGCAGCGAAACGAAACTGCTAACAGCCTTTGCAAAAATTTTAATCGTAAAGAAGACTAACAAATCATTAGCTTTTTTCATATTAGTTTAGAAGATTCGATGGTTTTTTCGTGCTGTATATCTCGTGTTATGTTTTCATCACTTTCAATTAGATCTTGAAATGCGCATAAATTAGTCTGAAAAAAAAATAAGTTGGTTTTTTTAAGTCTTCAATAGATGCAAAAGTTTATTTCGGTTTTGAAATCATGAAGCTGTTATTCTATTGGGTTAGAAATGTTTATCACAAAAACTGTTATTTTGGTTGACGAAAATTGATTGAAATAGAAAAAAAAACGGTTATACAGTCCACACTTTCTTCAAAAATTAGAACAAAAACTTTGCTGGTAAAAATTTTTTGTTAGATCTGAGCTCAGCAAATCAGAAATTTTCAGATGACATTAAAATTTTCCTAAAATATGAGTATCAAAAATGAAGAAAAAAAAACGAGATTAAAAGTGCTTCCCTTTCTTCGGAGGCGAGGACGACAAACTGCTCATTCTGAGGCAAAGACTTGAATGTTCCGACTACCTTTTACTGTTCAATTATTAGGTCATCTCCAAAAAAATATTATTTATTAATAGTTTTCGTATTGATTTTTTTACAAAAAAAACGCATTGCGAACACTATGTACAAAATCACACGAATACTTTTGTAGTTTAAGTGTCTAGTATCATAAAAACGATTGCAAATAACCTGCCTTAAATCGAATTTGCAAGATTAATGAGCCGGATTAATTTTACGCTTATGCAATCTTCAAACAAAAAAATATGGGTGGTGTAATTGTCCCAAAAAGCCGAGTTGTCAATTTTCAAATTTCGCAGGTTTTCAGATGAGGACTGATATGACATAAATTATTTTGAAAGTTATTTTGAGCGAAAGACTATAACAATCGAAGGAGGTTTTTAAAAGAAAGAACACTTTTCTTTTAGAAAATCACACCAAGCACAAACCAAAGGTGCGGGAGCAATTATTTCACTGAATAAGAACAACAAAAAGATCTTACTTTGACAGTATCTTGGACGTAAGTCGGTACTTGAAGTGTTAACAATCGAATTTCTTCCATGTTTTCACTCGCCTTGTTGAAGCTGGACCAACCCATGTTAGCTATCTGAAGCATTGATGCATGGAGAGACTGAGGGTTCTTTGTCTTTTTGAAATCAGTTTTGCTCATTTCTTCGAATAAAAGGGAAACATCTCGGTCAAGAGAAACACGAATCAAATGACCCAGAGAGCAAACTGTTGTTGGGGCTGAGCTCAGCACAGCTGCCCAGTCACAGTTCCCAGTTAGTATCATGTCTTCCTGTATAAAAGTAGATACTTGTCTTTCTATATAAAATTGGTCTACCTGTGGAAAAAGTCCTACTGTAAAAAGAGTTCAAACATCAAAAGCTATGACAAAATACACTGAGAAACAACATTGAACACGTAAGATAAATCATCACACACCAATTTGCTTGATTTGGAAAGAAAAACTAATTGTCAATTGCTATTATTCCTCTTTCATAATTTAAAAATGGGTATTTTCAGAAAACGATAATTTTCATCGATTTTGTGGAGTACTCTTTTGTTCTTTGCAGAGTGTTGAAAAAAGGTAAATCAAAATAAGGTTAACGTTGGCTGACGTGAAAAAAGTAAATTCGTTCTAAAATTTTTTGAATAATTTGCAGAAAACTTTAATCAACCTTCACCTCATCGGGCAACATGCGTCTCTTTGTAGCCTCCAGTTCTTGGTCGGAGCTGCTGTTGGATGTCATGACTAAACCAAAAATGATAGAACTTTCATTAAAAAAGTAGCAGCAGCGTTAAGTTTTTCTAATGAAACTTCAAAGTAAAATTTTCGCTATTCAATTTAAGTACGATAGTTGCGTTTTTAGCAGACTGGTGTATCACTTTTTTCTACCAATTGTTAAAATCGAGATTTGTGACTACTTAAAAAATACCTTTTTTTGAAAACATTTTGTGAGCTAATAAGATAATTCTCTCGATAATTTGATATGCTATAGGTGAGTGCATGAGTGTAAATTTTTGTTCAGACTTATGGAACAGAGGAGACTTATCTTGTTCAGACTTATCTCATTTATTATCTTTTATCTGCTGCCGGAACACATAGTGAAAATATCTCAACATAAGAATTTCGATAATTCATAGGATCTAAAAAAGAGTACGCATAGATTGAAATGAGTTACGGGAAAGTCTCAAAAACTGGCGTTTGGATTGCAACATCTTATGCAAACAATGAACTTCAGAATGATTGCCAACCCTTTTTTGTTGGACAAAAACCGATTCAGATTTTATTGTGTTTTACAAAGAAAACATTAAAATCAACTGTATTTTAGTTTAAAAAAGTGCATTTTTCTCTCATTTGGTTATTGTTTCTGAGTAAGTGTCAATTTAATTTTTTATTTATAAACTTGCCGCAATCAATCCTTGTGTCAAAATTTCACTTATACTTTTGAATTTTTGAAACTTTGTCAACTTTTTTTTTATTACTCTTATAAAATTTATCATCCACGTAAACATTTCGATTTTTTCTGCCGACGTATAGTTTTTGGAAAAATATGGCTTTCTAATAGAGTGAATCTTATTTTCGGCCGGATAGGTTCAGGCAACTTCTTAGGCTAATACCGATCCTACTCTTACTCTTCTTCTTACTCTTCTTTCCTAGTCTCAAAAGATCTAGTATGTATTGCTATTGTTGCGAGGTTTAGAAACAACAAAGAACAACTGTTTCCTGTATTACATTTAATCTTCTCAGGCTGAAATTATGAATAGTTTCAGCCAAACTATTATTGGTAAGTTTTAGTTGTGGATCTTGATTGGTTAGATCTAAACGTTTTACAGAGGTAATTATTAAGAAAATTTTACGATAAAGTAAATGATTGTTTTGAACTGGTTCCACTCATCCGGGGCTTAAAAAGTTTTAAATTTTAAAGTTTGTTCTTGTGGCATCGGTGCATGACTCGAAAGAGGAGAAAGAATGGGGGTAGCAGCAGTGTGTTAAGAGCTTTAACTGGAATTTACTACAGGGATGGGTGAGCTACAAGCTAAAAAAGGTGTTGCAAAAAATAGTACGGCTTGCTTCGTAACCTAAAAAATCAACGGATGGATCAAAAGCAGGTCTATTTAGAGTAGAGTTGGTGTCAAAAAAATTGCATTGAGTGCTCAGAGTTCAAGTGTTGTGACATAAAAGAAAAATGGGGCTAAAAACGGGTAGGGGAGAAGAGGTGAGGTCTGAGATGGATAGTGTAAAATATACGAGTAACTGATTGGGGTTGGTTTGATTGACTTAATATGGGTGTTGACTGGGGTTTTTGGGATGGGTTGATAGGCGGGAAATGTTTTATTGGTGTTGGGTCAGCAATTTTGGTTTTTATAGTTATATTTTGTCAATTAGCTCATTAAAATTTGTGTGCTTGGTATTTTTCTTTGTCAAAAAATTATCAAAAAATTGGCCAATTTAAATGCAATTATTGCTTTCTTGTAACTTTTGAAAGGGTCAAAATGAGGAAACCTAATAAAAATTGGTCATTTAACTTTATTAATTTTTGATCATTTAATAAGATAAAAGATATTAATTATCGTATCTGGTTAGGTCTTCGATGATTTGGCAGAAAAAATTTTAGATTTGAAACCTATAAGTATACTATTATGATTTTTAAAAGTTTGGTTACTAGCAAAAATGAAAAGAAATGTTTTAAAAACATGCATAATTGAGTTTGATGTGATCATTCGCTCCGTTCGTCACGCTATCTTATTTTCGGCCGTGGAATTTCATGCAACTTCTTAGTCTAATACCAATCCTAAATTTCGAGATGACGAACTGTTGCGAGATGACTGTTGCGAAATCTGCAATATCTATGCAAATGTTTTAGTTTAGGATCTTGATTGGTTAGATCTAAACATTTTCCAGAGGTTTTTATCAAGAATTAATTAGAATAAAATAATGGTTGATCTGAACTGGTTCCACCCAACCGTGGCTTAGAAAGTTTTAAAGTGTTAAGTTTGTTCTTGTGACATCGGGGGCATGACTGGAAAGAGGAAAAAATAGGGTAGCAGCAGTGTGTTAAGAGCTCTAAGTGGATTTACTACAGGGGTGGGTGAGTTATAGTATAGATTGAAAAGGTGGTTGCAAAAATTAGTAGGGCTTGGCTTGGAATCTAAAAACCAACGGATGTATCAATTTCAGGTTTATTTAGAGTAGAGTTTGTTCTGGTGAAGGATGGATGGAGTAAATTCTGTATTTCTTCTTTGAGTCGATACTTTGAAAATAGTGAAGAAGTGAAGAGAGAAGAGAAGCAGTTGCTTGTATTTTGAAGTAGCCGTCTTCGTATGGAGAAAAAGGGTTGTTCGCGAAGAAAAAAAAAATTGCTTATGTTGTAGATGAGTTGAAGGATCGTGTCATGGTTGGAGACTGTAATAGTAATTTCTCATTTTCGTTAAAAAGAGTGAGACTACGTGCATTCTCAATCATCCCTCGAATAGTGAAACAGGGTTTGACTTCTTTTAGTAAAGCGCCAAGTGACTAGGATCCGTGTTTCTCAGTTCAAAATCGAGATGTTATTTGTTCAATGGTTACATTTGCTGCGATATTGGTTCCATGCTTTATAACCTGTCAGGGTTGTGACTGCGGTAAGCAAAACCAATCGAAATGCCTTTGGAGAATCGGAATGTCGAAAAGTTTTAATCTCCCTTTTGCTGCTCGTTTCTTTGGTTGTGTCCTTTTTCGGTTTGTGTTATTTTTTTTCTTGTGATGTTAAAAAGTCTTTGAATCAGGGTTCAAAGGAATATTTTACCAATTTTAATCTGTGTTTAATCTTTTTTGAAAACCATGCGATCTTTCTGTAAGTTTGTCTCGTTTTGTGGTGTTAGTGAGCTGCGTTTATTAGTTTAAGCTTGAGTTTAATTCCCTCCAACTGGATAAAGGAAAGCTTAAGTTGAGTTAGAGCACAGTAATTTTGTAATGAGTTAGTTTGTGAAACAAGCAATTCAATTTAAAACAAACACACAGTGGCAAACTACTTTTGGTTGTATGGAAAGAGTGCATGAAAAGTGGGCGAGTTAACCAACAAACTAAAAATTTATGAAATAGAGCGCACATAAAAAGGTTATCTAAATTTCTACTCATTGCTAATTCAGTTATTCTTGTATCTTATTTAGAGCAAAATGATTATTTCAATTTCATTGCTACATATCATTTTTATATCAATTGTACAAATTATAGTAAGCATTTTTTTATAGTTTCGTTTTTGTTTTTGTTTTAATCAATGTTTTTAGAGAATTTATTAGGTAAATTTAAAAAGAAACTGTGAAACACACTTATAAAACACACTTACAAACTGTAAAAACTGTGAGTGAATGAGTGAGAATTGATTAGTAATCTTTAAAAAAAAACTCAAATATCTTGAGGGTCAGGTTCTGAGAAAAATCCATTGATGAAGTTAGTGTTGGTTGTGTGTGATTGTGTTAAAAGTTTTGCAAGCCTTCGAACCACAATTTTAGTGCGTTATCATGATCATAAAATTCCAAATGCTTGAATGATGTTAACTTCTTCAGGTGCGGCGAAAACTTATGTCTAGTGTTTTGGATTAGGTTATATAAATTTTGATTAAGTTTCAAAGTGCGATAATTTCTAATAGGGCGATTTCAACTAGTTGGATGTTTTCAGGCGGGATAATGATGGGACGGGAGTGTTCTAGGGGAAATTTATCGGTGAGAGGGCGAAATATATCCATATAGCTGATGGGATCATAATTGCGGAGGATGCCGTGAAACTAGGTATACTTTAAGCAAAATGTGATGTTAGGAAATTATGGTGACGTAAATTTTGAATTATTGAACATGTAGAGGTGATGGAGGTTTCGAGATGACGAACTGTTGGGTGATGGCGTTTTAGAAATCTGCATTATCTATGTAAGTGTTTTAGTTTAGTTTTAAGCATGGTTTCGTGTGAACAATTAAAATCACGTTCTTTAATGACTAGAAAGTAAAATTATTATTATTGGTGATCGAATTTGCTAAAATATGGTTTCCTTCGTGTTTTGAAGTGCTTTGTCGATTAGATGAGTAAATTTTTCACTATATCTCTGTCAAAGATAGAATCAGCTTTGATCATGAAATTTTTCTGTTCGTTGGGAGTTTACTGTGGGGTCAGTGTCATACGGTTTGTCGTCCATGTAACGAATCACTGTGTGATCATTGTGTCTTATTGAAAACCGATTTGATTTTCGTACATTGAAGCGGTTGAGTGTTTGTGATAAGCCAATGTAGGTAAAATTACTTAAGTGTAGTGCTTTATTGAGTTGGTGAATGTTCGTGTCACAGAGTTCATCATCGTCGATGGTTTTTTCAAATGAAATTTTGATTGGGTTAGTAAAACTGTAGAAGGATATCAAGGAAAGTTCGGGGAGAAGGAAAATTTGTCGACTTATTGGGCTTTTTGGGCCTAGTCTGCGTTATTATTTGTATGAAAATTGAGGGGAGAAGGTAAGGTTTTCAACCCAAAATTCTTGTGTGTCAACGTGATGGGATGATTACTTCGAACCAGTCGAGATAATGACGGGCGAATAATTAAAATAATGGTGTGTTATTGGGTATTTTCAATTCGTTTCTTAAGAACACGTTGTGCGCTGTTGGAGTCATTGCGGATAGATGATGTAGATGATTCTGAGGTCGAACCAGAGTGAGTTTGTTGATGAATAGCGAGT
>NW_026970713.1:0-15145 GCF_963678635.1 Symsagittifera roscoffensis | reverse complement strand
AAAATCCAATTAATTTAACCAATATTTTGCATCAATCGGCAGTATTTTAGCCAAACTGATTCCCAAAACCCAAAAAACAGCGTTACCACGAAAGCATCAGTCCACGTTCTTTCGAAGAATTGAACGAAATAAAATTGTAAAAGCCACCGAAAAGCCAAAAAGAAACACACCTCTGTCTGCTATAACATAAATTACCTTTTAATAAAACATCTAAAGGACTAGATTACAGAGCCATTAGAGCTGATTTTTCAGGAACGTTTTTTTGATTAGTGTTTTCCAAAAACTTTACAAGTAGTCAAAATAATGCCATTCTATAGAAGCGGAGCTTTAAAAGAAATCGAAAATATTTCGGCCGATTTCACTTCTTCCAATAGTAGGAAAGAGCTTTGCAGAGATAATTTAAAACCTTATGACAAGCTTCAACAAAAATTTTTATCTCCTATCAATTAATCAAAATGGATTCCGTAATGAACGAGAAAATGTTTACTCAATTGTGACCTAACTGAAGACATAATTAAATACAGACGCAACCAAGACACACTAATCCAATGTATTTTCATCGACATGAAAAAAATATATTTAAAAGGGAGCCCTCTGATTGAAATCCAGTGTTTTGCTTCAAAAGGGCTAGTTCATAAACCTCTCAAGTCTTAACTTGAAAACCGCAAACAATAAATTGATTTAAAAAAGCAGAACAACATTGGTTAAAAATGGAGTGCCAAAAAGTTCAACTCTGGGAATTTTGCTCTTTATCTTTTACCTCAATGATCTATCGGTAAACGACAAAATAGTTCTTTCTGCAGATGACAGAGTACTCAAAACAAGCAAAAAAATCTCAGCAATCAAAAGGTACAAATCAGAAAATATTAGACAAAGCAAATGCATGGCTAACGGAGAGTAAACTAACTTTCAGTACGGAAACAAAAAAAAATTATATTTGGTAGAAAACCAAATCTAATTAAAGAGCGGCTTAACTTACAGGGACTAAAAACAGAAGAAGACAAATACCTCAACTACTTGGGCGTGAATCTGGATTCGACTATAAACTTTCTTAACCACATCCAATCAATCAAAAACCGCATGCTTCAGTTATGCGGACTCGTTTTTCCAATCCGCAAATGCCTAACCTCAAAACAAATAATCCTTGCGTACAAAGCTTACAATCAACGATTTCTGCAACATGGAATACTTGCATACGCGAGCACTGACATCTCATCAACCATACTTCTTGAGATAAAAATTGAACGTTTTATCAAAACTATAGTCTACAAACGCAAACACGAGTCCGTTCGCGAAATAGGAGCAAGGAATCAATTATTTTCCCCGACAGATCTTGCAAATAAAATATTGAAATTATTGATCAAAGTTTTCAGAATTGAGACTGAAATTGATAACTTTGGGGACTATTTTAAAGACGATGAGATTGTTCAATTTCAGAAAAAACGTTTTGTGGCAAAAAAATTTACTCTGTCACCATAAAAACTGTCACCATAAAAAATCCTTGCATGTAACAATCAGAATTGTTCGACATGGTCATCTAGTTTTTTTTAAACAGGATAAATTTTATGAAAACAACTACAACGGAACAAGTTAACAGTTTCAATCATAAATTCCCGGAAAAACATTTGTTCGGCTACAAAAATGTTCAGAGATTTTTTTTAAATCTAAGTGACAGAGGGCTCGTTAACTTTGAAATGAAATTAAAGTGTTGTTTTTTTTTCGATTTTTAGATCTCGATCATTATCTAACTATAGAAGCATAAAATCAGAGAAAATGCCAGTGAAAAACAGTCTTTTTTTCTGACGACCGAAAACAGGCTCATGCAGCCTAATAGCGTTCTCCTAATCTATTTTTTGTAAATGAGTGGAAAAAGAGCCCTGTGATTAAAATGGCACCATTAGGTTGGAAACAATTCATTTTGATTAGTATTATTTTAAAAATGAATGGCAAGTCTGCAAGTGATGTTTTATAATGTTATCAGCGTTTGTAAGTCATTGTTGTAGAAATATATGCATTAATGTAAAATATATCATTAAATCATTTCTGCGTACTGTGGATACATCGGCCTCTTCAATCAAATGCAATTTATACTTAATTCAGTTTTTCAATCATTAAGAAAAAGGTTTGGCTATCATATAAGGTTTGAGTAAAAAAATACTCAAGTGTAAATCGAAAGTCCACGACCGAATTTTTTTTGAACTTTATTGAAACGTTCCTGAAAAAAAACTAGTTTTCTTTAACTAAAATAAAGCTTCCCAATCTTTTTCGAAAGTTTACAGATACAAACGAATAGTTACTTCATATAATTGCTAAGCTAACGCAGGTGCGTACGATTAAATTATTTTACCACTTGAAGAAAAAAATATGATTTATAAACTCGAGAAAAAAGAAAAATTTAAATCAAATGAATATCAATCAACCAAAAGCTCACATTCAGAAGCCGACATAGTAGCAATAGCGCATTTGGAGTGGCGGATTTGGGACTGCTCGTGGCACAGCCCTGGATGTTCCGACTGCCTTTTAAGGTCTATGGAGCAGTAATAACATGGAAAAATTAATAAATTAAAATGAAAAAAACGACTTTTTATTTCTCCTTAAATTTGAGAATTTTTTGGTGAAAATCATCCCTCCTCACGCCATGTAAAGTACAATGTGATAGATTTCGCTCCGAGTATTAAATCAATGATGGCGAAGTAGCTTCCTTCATCCAATTGGGAACGATTTCTAAGACGGATTAAAGCTCCGCTTAAGGGGTAATAGCGCGAAATTTATCGCGCATTAATTGTCCCAAATTGACCAAAATGACAAACTTTAAACCCCATAACCTTAAAAATATAGATCACAGGGGAAATTTCTTTTCAAAATTAAGCTCAGGGCACTAGTATTTTTTGAAAGATATGAACAAACGTTCGGCCAAAAATGGCTAGTTAAAATGTTGAGATTTGCCTGGAAAAAAACCCACCCGAGCACAAATATTCTGTTACTTTCCTTACGAAAGTCGGACCATTAACGCTCGAAAGGCCATGATTATAGTTTCAGATAGAGTACTCCATTTGGTTTAAATAATTACTAAACAATAATTCCAATGAATGCATGCAGCGTCTCTCGTTTAGAAAAATCTGTTCGTTCTGCAAAAGGCAACAAAATCATTGTCTTATAAATCGTTTTAAAATCAACAAAAGAAAGTATTTTGTTACGCTATGTGTGACATCAACAAAATTTGGCCAGGTCCAAAGTCGTTTTTTTTTGTCAGCATAGTATTTGCTTAGAGTAGTTTCAAAGTGAGCCACTCTTAAATAATAAACAACTTATAAAAAAAGTTTGGTAAAAACTCAGAAGACTGCAACTAAAGCTACACGAGGCCATGTGTTGTATCTCTTTTTTCAGAAAACCCTCATGAACTTACCGGCTTTTATTCTTCTATCCATTTTTCTAGAAGATATCGTACGTATGCAGCACACAACCTCTGTGGCCGTGTGAGATACACAATAACAGTTGTTACTCTATAAAAACAGAATCTATGATACCCAAAAACATATATACGACCACAAACATCTTCGTCAAACTCGGAGCAAAAAAAGCCTAGAGGCGCTTCATCATCAAACTCAACTTTTCAAACTCAAACAATTAAAAGTTTCTAGTAAGCCCCTTTTCTAAGTAAGCCCCAAATTTTCTAGTAAGCCCTCTTTCGGAGATTCTTCAAATCATTGCTTTTAGCTTTTTTTTGCAAAATTTTCATTACTAACTATTCATATTGCTGTCATTTTTGATGACTAACCACCCTTTATTGATAATTGTGAAGCCTATTTATTATTTTGGTAGTTATAAAATAAAATTGATCAATCAAAAACTCCGTATTTCTAGAAACTCTATTGATCTATTGAGACCAGTAAAAGAGATGTTATAAGATCAGTAGTAGAGTATGATCTGCCTGAGATGCGACAATTCGCAGCTTTTGAAAACTAATTCACAACACGGCATTGGAGTAGCCCACGCTTGCTGTGCTTCGCTTGGCTGCGGTTACTTTTGGCACAAGTGGTATATTGCGCGTGAATTAGTATGTGACGTTAAAATACTTTATTGTTGCGAGTTGTTGCTGTTCTTAAATACTGCAAATTGTCTCTTTTTTCAGGTTGTATTTCATATGGGGAAAATTGGAAACACTCAGAAACACTTTTTGAGCACTCAGTGTCTTTGAAATTTTTATCCAATTTTTATCCATGAAATTTTTATTGGAATAAGATTTTTTGCTACTTAATAAACTTCCCAGATGTCATGATATAACACGTTTATTTTTTAACAATATGATCCCGTGTAGCAATTCAATTGTCTTTTCTCAATGTTAATCTCATTTTTAATTTTGCGAATAGTATACTAAAATCAGTAACATTGTTTTTTACAGCTTTACAGCTGAATATGAAAAGCTTCAACTAAAATTTTTGTCAAAAAACAAAGCAAAAAAGCTTATACGTTTAAATCGCGAAATATTTGTAAGCATGTTTAAATTGAACTTTTTTTTGAAAAACTGATTAAGTCTATGATGCTTATTTGCGGTATAGGTTTATCCTAACAGTTTCCTAGACGAGCAATGATTATCACCTAAAGACATAGAATATGCAATAAACAATAAAAAAAGCTGCTAAAATTTTCCCTCTTTTTTAGAGTGAACAAAGTCCACTATTCACTGTCAAGCTGAGCCAAAATTTGATGTATTTTCTTTGATTTACACAGATTTACACATCTTGGTTATATTCTGAGAATTTTTTGAAATTAAGTTCACTCAATTGAATGATAGTGAATATTCAATCGTGATTGTACAACCCGTATTTTGCTGTTGGGAACAATGATCGGCTAAAAACATTTTATCCTTTGAGTGCAGTTTTGTCTGATTGTTTTCAATTTATACAGGTTGAAAAGGATGATTATGTAGTAGGATTACATGAAAGTTCCATGTATAAAAAAAATCAACTTAATTTGATTTTTATTGTCTATAAGGTGAAGAGTAATTAACTATAATCAATTAAAAACTGAATATATTGCCATTCGTAACAAAGCATCAAAATTCATTTTAAATCAATCATAATCGATTTCTTTCGATTTATTGAGATGCGATTTCCAACGCACACATAATCATTTTTTGTTTTAAACAAAAGTTGAACACTTGTTTTTTTTCAATTTCATCTTTTCACACTTGATTCTTGTTACTCATTCTTTGTTGCTTATTGTTACTCAATTTTGTTGTTTTCAGTCATTTCTTAGTTAGTTTAGAAACTTGGTGGTTGCTTTTTTGGTGGTGGGGGTATGGCGAAACAAAAAATGAAGTGGAAAAAAAAGTATATTTAATTTGCTTTTAATTGATTGTTATAAATTTTAGTTTTGATGAAACAAAGAAATGTATCCGACTTTTTGTTCCATTTTACTGTCCAAGGAAACATGGGAATAGATTATGTTTTTAACAATTTAGACCACAAAAATGTAATATAATTGTTTAATCTTTTAACTTTTTTTCTAAAAGCGAATCATATTTTGTTGCTGATATGCCGTGTTTTTTTAGGATACAAAACATTTAATTTTTTAAAAAAGTTTTCTCAAAGTTTGAAAAAAACTTGAAACACCAAATCTAGTGGGAATATTCAGGATATTGCCCTCATATACTTCGATATACTTGCCTTTTAGTATTTACCTCAGCCAAATCGAATTTTTTCCTGAGCTTTTTTTAAAATTCGGACTAGTTTTACAAAATACTATCTTGTTGTAATAAAATTGCTGAGCCGAATTCACAGAATTGAAAAGTGCAGAAACTACAAAAAATACTAAAAACAAAGGAATTTTTAAGATACATCTAAGTAAACTTCCTAAAAAATTCTAACAACGTTGGCATCAAATATTCTCTCTGATTTTTAAGGTTTAAAATCAGCTGCCTCGCATAATCTGGGAAGGAATTGTTATTTTGTCTTCAAAATTTTCTAAAATGATGTCTAGATTTGATATTTTAGTTTTTCCGTTATTTGGATGGTGCAGCGTGATAGCAGAAGACATTACAGCAACTATGGACAGGTACCTAGTTTGTTAAGTCTAAATTAACCACAATTTAGAAATATTACTCCTTGAAGGTTTGACTCAACTTAGTCTTCTAATGTTATCACAATGTCTATATGAGGTTTCCCCACGCTTTTTTGCAATTTTGAGAAGCAATTTATCAACATTTCTGAGTTTTCTAGACATACTGAAATTCATCTCCATCCATTGCTTCTTTTTGTCAGTTTTTTAAACATGTTAATTAGAGTTAATGTTTCTTTTTTGCTTGATTTTACCGCTGCTGACAAGTTCAATTTATTTCTAATTAATTTATATTACTGAGTTCACCAAGTGCCAGTGACATAGGATTAGAAAATGCACCAATGATAAGTGAATTAACACTACATGCATTGAGTTGTTTTTGAACATTTTTTTATTCATGACGGAATATTTATGCGGAGATATATTTTTTTCAAAACAATTTCGTTTTTTAACAAACCACTTTTACTGATTTTTTAGGCCATCTGAATTATTTGAATGACTTGAGCCCAAATTCCCAAGCAAATTACACTTGTGATTATTTCTTGGAAGTTATGGGGTTTTATAAAATTGCCATTTTGATAAATTGGGATAACTACTTGATAATTTTCCAGTTTACTTTTGACGCGTAGCAAAAACGTCTCAAAAACATTTGAGTCGAAACATTCAGTAACTCGCATTGATATGAGCTGTCTGATTTTTTCTAATTTAGTCTACAAAAAAAACGAAGCCAATTTGAGTTATGTAAATTTTCTAAAATTGAATCAGAGATTTGCGTAGCCTTACATCAAATAAATAGGGCATGCAGATTTTGGCTCGTAATTATCAGATTTTGGCGTTCTGGTTAAATTTGAAGCGGTTTTTGCTTTTGAAAACTCGCTTCAAGTGAACCCAATGAGAAAAAACGCATCCAAATTTAAACTTTGAGGTAATCATCGGACTTTTGAAGAAAATGTGGGAACATTTGTCATCGGTGTGATTTTTTGACCCTATTTTCGAAAAAAAGTAGAGGAGTATAAAATATATTCTCATGGGTCGTTTTTTAACATTGAGACCAATTCGGCGCTCAAAGTTTTCTTCCACCCTTTTAAAAAAAATTGACACCTTGAGTTGCAGTTCAAAAAAATGTATTCCAACTTAAACCATGTTTTTTTAAGTTCAAGGGTTTTGAAAATGTTTTTTGGTTAATTTGATACAAGTAACGCTCGATAATTTTTGTTTTATTAACGCAAGAGAACCATGCTCATATATCGCTCCAATTTGTTTTGAGGTAAGCTATTTAAAAACTAATAATACGCTTCTGGCAGCTAATTACTTTGTAATTGAGATAGTGTGTGGGGGAGCATTGTTAAGCAATTAATTTAATAAATTTCATTTTTTTTATTTATATCTCAACTTTTATCAATTTGAAAACATTTCTAAAAACAATGACTTATTCATGGCAATTCAAGGGCGAGTCGGGTTTTGTACGAAATTTTTCATACTTTTCGAAACATTTTGCATATTGTTTTCTCTAAAACACTTACCCCAGCCACAATAAAAGACATTGAAACATTCAGTGTTTTGTTTCTATGAGCGGTTTTGTTTTTGTAACGACTTTTCAAAATGAGAACTGTTCATCGAAAATTTCATTTTTTAAATTAAATTTGTAAAATTTCCAAAAAAATTTCCCCTGTGATCTTTGTTAACAAACTATATTGATTTGAAAAATGTTAGTTTGGCCAATTTTGGATAATTAACAATCCGTAGTTCTGTAATAATATTTGCAAAATTTAAATTTTATCTTTAATGCTAAAAACGTGAGCAGAAATTATTCATGCGTGGCAAAACATCGCATTTCGCATTCCCAAAATCAATCAACTTTGAATTGAGGAAAACTGGTTGCTCGTATGATTTTCCCAAACGATTCAAATGATTAAAATTTCTACATGATAATTGCTCAATTCAAAACTAATAGTAGATCAAAGTTTTAATAAGAAAACATTCGAACTTTAACTAGCCTCTTTTGATTGAGTTTTCAATGCCATCGGAAAAAATTGACATCCTCAAATGAATTTTGTAAATTTTGTGACTCCTGTTCTGTGGCGTACGCTGAATTTTTTCTAGTGGGGGCGGGGTGGTTTTTCGGAAAAGTTTGAAAATTTTCGGGGACTTTTTTTATTTTTTAGGCCGACCAATTTGATTTTGCAGGCTGTCCGAAAATACTTTGAGGATCCTATTTTGTCAAATTTTTTTTTTGGCAAAATTTTGTAAAAAGCAGGCCAAAAAACGGAGTTTTGGGACACTTTTTGGAAAGTTGTGGAAAATCCAAGCGGCTCAAAATTTCACATGAAAACAACTGATAGGAGCCTTGTTTTTTTTTCTTAGAGCGCAATTTGCAAAGCGTAATTTGCAGAGAGCTTACAATCATTTGTATTTTTTTTTTCAATTGTTTTTGTTTTTCAATTTTTCTTATCAAAAACAGTCATTTGTTATTTCATACGCGTTTTTTTTCTCTGAGAAAATTTCTGAAAGTCGGCCTTAGAAAAATCAAAGTATCTGAATATTCGCAGGTCTACAAGGACGACAGATGTACAATTTGGAAAGAGACTTGCAAACTCAAGTTCTTCCGATTTAATTCTCGTTTCTTCACGATTGGAATGCGTGATGAAATGCTCGATCAACAGCAGCTGCCTGTCAATCAGTTTCTGCCATTCGAAATTCTGTGCAATGAACAAGGATGTCAATCTTGTAGAACCAATAGGAGAAGACTTTGCTGAAGATTCCCAGTGTACTTTTGTAAATTTGGTTGCCGGTTCTGAGATGAAATGCAAAATTGGCGAGAATTTGGTTGGTGAACAAAATAAAACTTTAAGTCAAGAAAAGTGTGCAATGAAGCAATCATGCGGAGAACAATATAGACTGAAAACAATCAACAACGGGTTCGAGTGGAAAGAGATTATAAAGTGGGACAAGCAAATCACCTATGTTTGGTTGCATTTTGTCCGAAATGCGACAACCTTCTATGACGCGAAGTCCAAGTGTGAATCAGATTTTGGCGGCGTGTTGTTCTCTAAAATGAAAAATGACTATTGGTTTATATTGACTTTGAGATACAGAATGCAGGGACAAGCTGCCTGGCTTGGAATCACAGACGTCGAATCTGAAGGGACCTATTTGGATGTAACAGGGCGACAAGTTGATAGTTCTACTTTTTTGTGGGAACCAAATTTTCCAAGGGACGAAGCGGACGATTTTGTTTGGTATAATTTCTATCGATTTGCAAGACAACCAACTGGAGAAGAAAGTATACAGTTCTACCGAGTAAATGAACCGTCCGAGAACAAGTTTTATTATATGTGCGATAAAGATATATAACACTTTTCACAAAAGACTCTTAAATAGTAAACTCATTGTGTGCTTGCCAGTTTGTGTTTTTATCAGTTTGTTGTAAAATCTTTAGATACAGCTGCGGTTTTCGAAGTGATGATGCAAAAAATTACAAATTTGATTATTTCATCAACCAAATTGCAGTTATTTGGTACTTTTTAAGATATCTGCTTTTACCAAATAAACTTGTTTTTTTTTCGTATGTCAGTTTTGATTTTTGTTGCTAATCTCGGCGAAGGCGGGGAAGGGGGTTTTAATTGTGAAAATATTTCACAATTGCCCAAGAAACAATTTCAACATGTTTCAATACGTTTTCTCGAAGGTTTAAATTGGAGCGCAGAAAATTTTGGTAAGATATGAACTTCATAAAAAGAGCTCAGAAATTCAATATGATTTAAATTTGTACAATTTTTTGATATTTATAACTGTTTTATTTTGATAATTTTGATTGCACGTTTTCTTTTGATGCTTTTTGCAATATTTTAGATCCATCGAGTATAAGATGTTTTAGACACAGTAGAAAAATTATATGATTTGCTAGACAAGAAAAAGAAGCTGTAAGAACTCCTAGATGCTGTTTTTTATGTGTGCTTCAAAATTGATATATAGTTTTTGTTGCAATCATTTTTCCACGTGCCATGGATTATGAATTATCCGATGTTTCAATTATTGAATTGAGCGTTATGATTCCAAAAAACTTCAAATACTCCAAAAATCATGATTTAAGAGTCTCATTTAGAATTCTCGCATTTGTGATCAAATATTGTGACCATAATTGATTACTATAAAGTGGAAAAGACGCAATTTAGTGCAACAATTTGTTAAACCATTCACATAACAATAGTATGAAATCAAATTGATTTGAATTGAAGATTGCAAACAAAAATTAAGCAAAAGCTATAAAATAAAAGCAGCTCTTCACCCCCCCCCCCCCCCCCCTCAACAGAAACAAGTATTGGATAAGTGCTGTATATAGGTACAGCCACGCCCACCTTCCTGTAAAAGACAAGGAATACCAACCCCAAGTGCGCCACCCTACCCTTCACCCATCTGGCCTTGTCAATACTTTTGTGCATCTTAAGTTAGGTCTGTTTTTTACCAATAGAATCACAATTTCACAACTGATTCAAAACCTGTCAGGCTTAATTGGATAACTGCGACACGTTAAAACAAAATCATCAAGGGCATAAAAGAGCGTTATAATTAAAATTGCTCGAGGATTACTAAGATATCCGTAATGTTGGGAGACAAAATTGCAGTCACTTGCAAGAAGCAAAGTGTTGAATAAATAAGATCAGGGGCGGATTTAAGGGGGGGGGGGGGTCGGCAGACACCCACCCTCGGGTATTCGACCACTGCCGACCCAAAGGATCCCCTTTTTTGCTCTATTTTAAGATATCCACTTTTGGCTGACGGACCCTAAGATTGTTCTAAAGGCGCCTTTGGCGCCAATATATCCAATTTTTGAAGGGGTAGCGCGCCAAAAAAAAAACTCAAATTTTTGTCAACATTTTCAAAAAAGTGCCTAAAAACGTTTTTTTTTTCAAAATTTGAGGAGAACTCGGAAAATTAGTGCTTTGGGAGAGCTCAGAAAATCAATTTGATCGATCTAAAAAAGTCTTTGATTCGCCGAACACTTTACTTTTGTGTACCGGAGCATTTCAGAGAGTTGGCATCTTTATCAACCAGATGTAGATTAAACAAGACTGCTCGTATCAGGGCGAAGCCCTGAATGTTCCGACTGCCTTTTAAGGTCTATGAAGCAGAAATATGATAAAAAAATTAAATGTAAAAAATAAATGAAAAAAAAAATTAAAAAAATTTGAGATTTTTTGTGAAAATCATCCCCCCACACGCCATATAAATGAAAAATTGATAAATTTAGCTTCTAGTAACAAATCATTTATGGCAAATAGGCTTCTTTCAACCAATTAGGAACGATTTCTAAGACGGATTAAATCTACGCTTACGCGTTAATAGCGCGAAATATATCGCGCGTTAATTGTCCCAAATTGGCCAAAATGCCACTCTTAAAACCCCCATAACTTTACAAAAATTGATCACAGGAGAAATATCTTTTCAAATTTAAGCTCAGAACAACAATACCTTTTGAATGATATAAAAAAATACCGTCAAACAGCATTTAGTTGATTGAAACAATCGTTTTCAGAATTGATTTTTACTTTTAACGATCATTATCTACGGTGAGAAGACAAGAAGATAGTGATCAATTGCAATAAACCGTGATAGCTTTCTTTTCTGATAATAAAAATATTTTTCAAATTTGGCCCTTCAACTGTTTACCCGCATTTTTCAAATAAATAAAGCTGTTGTGTTCTGGTTGTTTAGTTGTTATCAAAACTGGCAAGTACACTACCTCCGATTTTTGTAGATATGGAAAGCGGAAACGATGAATGCATGAACTAAATTTAAAGAATTGATGGTTGCAGGTGCAATCAATATACTCAACTCCTGTATAAAAATCAAATTAAGTGTATGGCTTTTTGGGCAATATGATGATCTGGTCTAGTGTAACTGTCACGCACTCCTAAACTGAGTGGACAGGTTCAAATCTCCATCTTCAAATCTCCATCTTGCGCGGTTTTTGAGCGTTTTTTTTTTAGATAAACTGTTCAAAAACCGCTCAAACCGCTCATTTTAAAGCGATATTTTGAGCGTAATTGTCTAAAAAAACCGCTCAAACCGCTCAAATCTTGCTTCAAATTAGGGTGAAAAATCTCGACTCGGGTGCAAGAAATTAAATTTTTGTGCATAGTTTTTTGAACTTTTTGAGCAATATTATGATCTTGATTTAAAAATTTAATAAGCGACACTCAAATATAACAAAACAATCCAAAAACCTTCAGTTTTTTATCCATTATCATGCTGATTGCTGATATAGGGGCATTCAGCATTGTGGTAAGGTAGTCACTTTCAAAAAGTCTGATCGCGAGTTCGAGTTTGATCTCCTTCCATGGCAATGAAAGTGCGTGAGGACGAGCTCTCACTTGACTTCTAGCTACAGTAGTGGTTGACTTTAGTAGTGGTGCCAGGTGAAAGTTTTAGTCGAAAAAAAGACCTTGATTTGCAAAAAGGATGTTCGCTTTACAAAACAACTCAGCCTGGAATGTGGAGAAAAATTTTAAACTGGACTTTTTAAGACAAGCCTGATAAAGTTTACTAATAGCTCCTCTGTGATTTGCAGAAGCCACCGTTTTATGGGGTTTTTATAGGGCAAATAGTAAGCCAATTACAAGGATGAGATCATTTTAAATTGTATTGACCCACAGCTTTCCTTAATTCTGTACAGGCCACGTACTATTTTACTATTTTCATGCTTGTAAACTCTAGCTGCATCAGCCGGTACACGCAAGCAGAATAATAAGTATCTGGTTTGAGGCACTTGCAAAGAAAACCGTAATGAGCCTAATTCGAAAAACATTTTTCATGTTTTTCCTGTCAAATGGTCAAATTGCAAACTGGCTCTTAAGTCCTGACTTTTTTCTGAACCAATAAAAAATGCATAGGCAATGAATGACATTTCTAGCTTTTTTGTAAAAATATCTGATTTTTTATTATATGCGACTTAGTTGTTGGCAAACTTTTTCATTTTTGTTGGCAACCATTTCGGTTGGTTAATATTAACATATTTTAAAGTCACCATATATTATTTAGGTTTTTAATCTTCTGTTTGATCGAAGATCTCCAATGTAGTAAAAGGTTTGAGAGCAGAACCCGCCATCCAACAATTTCCTTTAAGGATCTATTTTATTGGCAAAAAAAACTATTTTCAAAAATCGTGTAATATGCGATGAATGAGGTGTTCCAAAAACGTATTTTTTTTTCGAATTGTTGTAAAACAAAAAACTGAGCATTTTTTGTAATTTTTCAAGTTGTTTCTGCGTATTTTTGATCAACAAACAGATAATGCTATGGACTAGTTGAAATATGTCGAGCAGAGAATTTCACCTGGTATTACTCCTGAAAACTTCACCACCTGGCAGTTACCAATCTTACCGCCTAAATTTTTCTGGTACGTAACACCTTGAAAACTCAGCCCTCTTGTTTAAATGATATATATGGTATTTCAGCAAAACGAAATACCCCGAATGCAGGTGCGGATCTACGATTTTTGATTTTCCTTTAGGGAGCAAATTTTGTTGACCTTTAAAATTTTGAAAATTTTGTTGACCCTTTATGTTTTTTATGTCAACCAAATGTTTGAAAATTTTGTTGACCTTTATGTTTTTTATGTCAACCAAATTAATTTTCCGAATTATCTCAAAGAATTAAAAATACCTCGTTTGGTTTCTTCTGCCTTAGGCAAAATTTTGAAAAAACAGGCAAAAAACGTTTTTAGGACACTTTTTGGACAGTTTTGACCAAAAAAAAATATTAGTTTCCACCTCAGAATTATTATATATTTTCAAGTATAGTTTTTTGGGGGTTAGCCAGCTAAAAATGGTGGTCCTTAAAATAGTACCAAAGAAGGAACCTTCGGGTAGTCAGGGGTCAAACCCTGAAAAGAGGGCGTCGGCATCCTCCTGCTCCCTAAAATTCTTCTACTGCTTGAATTATATTTTGATCAGGATCCTTGTGTTTATCCTATGCCATTTTGAAGTTTTAATCTGCATATTGCCAAATATTGATGAATAAACGCCTAAAAAAATTTCCGCGATTGGATGTTTTAGTTTGGATGGTACAAACCAGGTTGAATTCACAATGAAATTTAGCGATAAAGAAGTGAAAAAAACAGCCGGTCGCCATTGATGAATTATAGATGTTCATTGTCACAATATCAAATTTTATTAACAGATTATCGCTAATTGGGCATATTTTTCAGTGATGAAAACACCAATAACAAAAAACTATCATATCGAAAATAATAAACTGAAGGGTTTCGATCCCGCAACCATCAGCCACCAACCCTTATATGCTCGACTAACCCTTCGATACACATAAATTGTAGAATTTATAAAACTCACACCTCTCATTTGAAAGTTACTAGGTAAGTTTGTAGATTTAGCAGCGCTGCAATTACTAGGAAAAAGCAATTACTAAGATACTACAGTAAAAACAATAAATAACGGTGGGGATTTCAACCCGGGGACGCCTTGTTCATAAACAATTGTATAAGCTAAGCTTTTGTAAAGTGAAATTAAAATTCATGCAAAAACTGTATGCTCAGACTCAAACAGATCTCCATTTATTTTTAACTCACTTAAGAATTTTAAAACTTTTTTGCCTTTCAACTTATTAAAAAGAATTATTTATGCTGGCGCCAAGACGTAGACGTTTGTAAATTACTGAAAACAATAAATAAAAATCCAAGCCTTCAAATCTCGTGTCTGGTACCTTAAATCCAGCTTTTTAAGTACATCAAAGACAAGTTTTTAGTCAAGTTGAATTTTTTGTTAATCAACAGTCTTCAGAAGGATGGTGTACAGTAATTTTTTTTCTTGTGATCAAATTATAAAAAAGATCCAAAAAATTGTTTTTTATGAAAGAAAAATGTCTGTGGTATGACTCTAACCTGTTTCAGTATATAGCAAAATGCATGGGCCGTTCTAGGATCTTGTTGAAATGCAGATTTTAAAAAGTGCATTGAGTTTTTTAAGATAGAACGGAGCAAAAATGTAATTTTTTGAAACGCTATAATTACCCTAGTCGATCAAGGAAAAATATTTTGCAAGATCCTGCAAGATTCTTGCATATGAGG
>NW_026970712.1:0-1000 GCF_963678635.1 Symsagittifera roscoffensis | reverse complement strand
GTAATATCGCAAGATTAACATTATAAACCAGATTTTTGAAAGTAGGAAACATAAGAGTAAGAATAGGATCCGTATTAGACTCATAAGTTGCACAAATCTACCCTGCCAAAATGAGATAGAGTGACGTATACTCTTTTCAAAATTATTTAATGAGAAGACCACCACAGACCTAAGTTCAATGCGTTCATACCTTTTTTCAACTGTCAGTTGGCTATATTCGAGTAGTTTAAATCTTTTTTTTTTTGAATTTTTGCTTTCGCTCGGGATTCGTAACCCCTGTGAAGAATGTCATTTTTTGTTAGTTTTGTATTCCCTGTTGTGTGTGTTGTTTTTAGGGCATTTGTACTAAAAAAACTGTTAACTTTTGAGCGACTTCATACCTTAAAATAACTGCAAAAAAAGTTAGGTTTCAGCGTGCCTCCTTTCGTGATAGTATTTAATTTAAAATAAGTTTGTATGAAAAGCATCTTTACTCTCTTTCAAACTTTATGTTTTTTTTAGCCATAAAATCTAAGAACAAGTTTTAATTTTTGTTTCTTGGCTTCTAGTTTTTTTAGGCTTGCAACATCACATGTTTTTTTGTCTTTCTGAATTCTTGTCATCAACTGGAAATTTTCCCGTTAACCAAAAAATTTGCAGGTTTCCATTTAGTGTAATTATCTCAACGCACAAAACAGTAAAAGGATATTAAAATCCATTCGTAATACCCCCACCCGTGCACAGCGCATCCTCATGAAACAAAACTATCCACTAACTCATCTCGATGTTTATTCATTCGAATTTCATCATCATGACTCCTCCGATGTAATCACCCTAAGAACGATAACAATCCTGAATTACTACTTGAAAATCATTCATTCTTCTCCTAAAGCTCTTATAATAACCATGAAACCCAAAGTCAACGCGGCTCCTACGTTGATGAATACTCCCTCCCCCTATCCTACACTGCTTATGCTTTTATCTATTTACTAAACCTTTAAGAGTACCCATTCGAAAAAAT
>NW_026970711.1:0-19521 GCF_963678635.1 Symsagittifera roscoffensis | reverse complement strand
ATATCTTCTAGTCAGCAGGAAGGCCGACAGCGCAGAAAGCCGACAACCGATACCCTGCGCATTTTTCTCGACACCCATGGTTTTCTGATTTTTGGTCAGCAACATGGTGGGCTTTCCAACCCCGCAAAAACTCGTTAGACGATTCTGTGTTTCTAGCTATGCTACTTTTTGATGAATAATGCTATGAAAATGATTACGATGTACAAATTGCCAGTCGATAAAAAACTGTGCTAGATACCCAATAAACTAGACCCTACCTTTTACCCTAGCACCCAATAGAGCTTCAAAACGCTAACAACAACTGTGACCCGACAAGATTTCCGAAAATTTTTTCAAGAAATTTTTCCAAAAAAAAAGATTCCAAAAAATTATTTAGTCAACTTTGCACAAATTTTTAGGGTAAAGCCAAAAATTTTTTTTTTCTATTAGCCCGTTGGATCTAAACCGTCAATTCAGTCGAGCTAGTTTTTTTAGCTGAATCCCAAACCTCGGCTCTTTTCCAGTTCCCCCCTTTTCAAAATACCGAGTTTTATGTTTGTTTTACGTGTTATTACGGCTAAATGCGTGATGTTACGCTGTAATGTATGAAGAACAAACTTGTTCACAGTTGTCGATTTGTTCACCATGCCAAATTTCATTGCATTTTGACAAGGTTAAATAAGCTTTTCAAATGTGAATTTGAAAGGGGGGGAAACTGGAAAAGAGCCCAAACCTCAACTTTCTCCAGTGGTTGGATGTTTTTTTAATAAAAGTTTGCTTGGTTTGGCCCGTTTTCTGACGCGATCGTTAAAATCACCAAACGCTGTACCGTTTAACTAACAATTTTTTAAACCGTCAAGTTATATATAACCACCGCTACACGTTGCCGGAACCTTTGCTTTGACGACGAGACACTCACCCTCAAATTTTATAGGATATATTAGCTGTATCAAAGAAAAAGAAAACTTTCTCTTCACTCACAAAGGCTTATCAATTTTTAACCCTTCTTGATCCCTGTTGAAAGAAAGGTATTGTCCAACGCAAAGAAGTTCAATGCCGCTGCTAGTTCTCTCCATCAGTCCATGAATTGTTTACCATCAACACTACAAAAAAGTCTCGATTGATCTTTGAGGCGTTTCCAGGCTGAATTTTAATTATGCACGCAAAAAATCGACAAAGGACAGACTATAAACTTTCAATAACTCCCCAAATGATTTAGTACAGAAAAATTGAAAACTGACAACCCCACTGACACAGGAACTACAGGTGTTACTGCTGAGTCCCTGAAAATATAAGTAGGTCACCGGTCCTTCATTCTTGAAACTTGGTGATTGGCTTTTCACCCAAAAAGGGAAAATTACTGGGAAAATCTTCTCGTATGGTCGGGTTCATGATCTGAATGAGGTATTACAAGTCTCTTCAATTTCCCGTGCACTACAGTTTCGACTGACTAAGAAGAGTATAGCTCGTACTCTAAGATAAAACGCTTGGTTGCATAGTTGTTAAGACTTTTGCCAAAACCTCTACATTTCAGAATCTTTGATAAGGCCGGAGAAGTTTAACCAAAATTTGGTACCGCAGATGATAAATTTCCGCAAGTCTTTCATTAGAGTCATTCCCAGTCGCATGTAAGCAACTGGTTGCAGGATATCATGTAAGAAACCCAGTCGTAAATCGTCATATTTGCTTTATATTGGATCATACCGCTTAACTAGGCCTAACGGCCGTAATAAATGTCTCTCTGCAAATGCTTTTGAAACCCGTCAACCACTAATTTTGGATAACTAACACCAACTAAGCCAAATGTTTCTCCAATTTTCTCCACAAAGAGCATGTTCATCAACTATCTCCGTTCTGTTTTTCATCAGAATTTTGTTGTACTGCGATTGAGATCAGAAATCTAAACACTATTGAAAAGGAATGTGTATCCTTCAAAAACCGAAAAGAAAAAAACTGTCACGCCAATGTTTAACGACTTTCCAGAAGAACGTTTCAATTACCGCCAGCCGCCGTTCTTGAACAGTGGAGTCATTATTTTTACTCTTACGCAATCGCCATTTGGCAGAGATGGTTAGGCGAGTACGCGCCGACACTCAATAAGAAAGGTAAATGGCGTGCTCCTTCCAAAAATATCTTGAAAATTGGAGATCTAAGTGGTTAGTCAAGTCGACTAGTCCTAGGGGCTACTACCCGCCAGCGCGCGTAACATCGCTAAACTACGGCGAAGACAACGTCGTTCGTTCCGCAAATCTTAGTGGGGTCTCCGGAGACTGTATGCGACCGCCCGTAAAACAAGTTCAGTTTTTCGCTCTTTCCGGGGCGGATGCTGTTGATGCTTCATAGAATTAAATTGAAAGTGTATTTACGCTAGTAGAGAGCAAATGCACAAGTTAAAATTACAAGGCTGCTATAGAGCAGTGGTTAGCACAAACTTTTACCAATACCTAGCTTAACATTTCGAGCTCCATCAGGTTTGATGTTTTTCTAAAAAGTAGAAAAAAACATCGACAAATGCTGATTAAGCTACTTGAACATTAAAAAAAAGACCGGTTGCAATTCGGTTTGAATTAAAATAAATGTTTGAAATAATGAGAAAAGATAGTTTTTTCATTGATAAATCAGGCTTGAAAACATGAGCAAGCTCACCTTTTGTCAAAATGCATGAAAACAAATTACTTTTTTTGTGCAATTTTGTTGTGTTAAAACTTGTGTTTTAACCCGACTTTAAATCCTTTTAACTTTTATTTAAAACTAACAAAGTGACTGAGTTAATCGTTTCCTTACTTCAAAAAATAATAAAAAGAGCGGATGTAGGATAAGGAAGTAGGAGAGAAGAGTTAAAATTACGGGGGTCATTACTTTGGCATGGTTAAAAACGTGGAAAACATCTATGACTTTTCATAGCCCGTGGCTCTTTTTCCTTTCCCCTCACAACTGCAAAGTGTCACTAGTGAAATTTAGCTCACGTTTTTCGAATTGGATGAAAATTGGCTGATTAGGCCATGACAAACATATTTGGTCTTCATGTTTAATCTTGTAAAACCCCTCGTTACACCATAAAATTGATGCTTATGTGAGGTGGGGGGAGGGGGGATGGGAGGAGAAGGAAAAAAGCCTGGCATATTTGGTCAGCTTGCAAATTTTCATAAAAATTGGGCTTTTTGAACCAAAAATATAACTGTGAAATTTGGGAAGAAAAAAGAAACAAATTTCAGCCATAATAATATGTAAGACACCAAATAAAATTGAAATTTTGAAATGTGCGGGAGCCTCACCTATGCACGCGCAAGTAAAAGGAGGAAAAATTCTGCAATGTGGAAAGAAGGAGAGATGGGGGAAGGATAGGAAAAGAATTTTGGATGAAGGAACTTTGTTCATTAACACTGGAAAATTAGAATCTCAGATGGGGGCTCTAACAAAGTGGGGGAAAAAGCCAATGACAGCTAGTCAAATAAGGCAGCTTGTCAATTTTTGGCTCTTCCACCGTCCAACCAACATGTGCTGTTTCTCTTGGTACAAACACGTCAGTTTTGGAGCGTAGTCAGGGGTGGATATAGGGGGGAGGGACTTTGAAGGGATCGCGCGCCGAACAAAACGCAATTCTTTGTTCAAACTTTTCCAAAAAGCGCCAAAAAAAACTTTTGGCTCTTTTCCAGTTTCCCACCCCGTAAAATAACAAGATAAAGCTGTTCGAAAATTTTTCACACGGCAATTTGCATGTAATAAATGCTGCAAAAGTTTGTCCACCTGTTCACGCTGTCACGCTTAATGCAGTATATATTATGAAAAGTCATTTTAAACAGATTTTCTTGTTTTGATTTTCAGAAAAAATCAAAGGGGGGACTGGAAGAAAGCCCAATTTTTTGGACCTTCTTTCAAAACATTGCATGCGGCACAAAAACAGGGTCTTCATATTTTTCTGAGAGCAGTAGGAAAATACCGCCGAAACCCCCCCCCCACCCCCCGCCTACATTTCAAAATACCAATTTTCATAGATTGTTGTTTTACGAGATATTCTGCTTAAATGCGTAATAATACGATATAAAGTATGAAGAAAAAATTTGTTCGTAATAATAACTTGGGGAGCGGTGGTGAAGTGGTTACGTCTCCGCCTCTCAATCGAAAGGTCGGATGTTCGAGGCCCACCATGATCCGTGCTCGTTGCTTAAGGGTGAGGCAACATTACCCAGCCCAGAAAAAATAACCAAAAAAATTGCATGTAGTTCTGAATCAGGGGCACAACAGCGGTTCGCCGTGATGAGCTGTACAGCTCTTGTGTTGGTCCTTTCCCCCGTGGATAAATGGTCTTAAAAAAAAAACTTTGTTCATCTTGCAAATTTTGGCTCTTTTTCCTTTCCCCCAAATTTTTAAATTTTACTGTTCGCTTCTTCCGATTGTCATGAAAGTTGACATGAAGACTAATTAGGCCATGACAAGGCTCTTTTCCAGCTCCCCCTTTCAAAATACCGAGTTTTATGTTTGTTTTACGTGCTATTACGTCTAAATGCCTGATGTTACGCTGTAAAGTATGAAGAACAAATCTGTTCAGAATTGTCGATTTCTTCACCACGCCAAATTTCATCGCATTATGACAACGTTAAAAGGACTTTTCAAATTAAATTGGAAAGGGGGGGACTGGAAAAGAGCCCATGACAAACATATTTGGTCTTCATAATTAACCTTGTAAAATAACTCGTTAGAGCATAAAATTCATGTTTGAGTGAGGTGGGGGGGGGGGGGGGGGGGGAGGAAAAAGAGCCCAAATTTTTATTACGTTAGGAGAAGGTTAAAAAAAAGTTTTCGCAGCTGAAATTCAAATTGCGGGGATGGAAAAGAGCTAATCATTTTTTCCGACCCAAAAAAAGTTGACAAAGTTTCGAAAATATTCTTAAAATTCGGCCCCCGCTCCAGAACAATCTAGATCCGCTTGATTGTGCGAAGCTGTAGGCTCTTTTTCCTTTTCCCCCCACCTGCAAATTTTTACATGCAAATTTGTTGATCACATTGTCCGATTGTAGTGAAAATATACAGGACTAATAAGGCCACGACAAACATATTTGGTTTTCATACTCAACCTCGTAAAACCACTCTTTACACTAATATATTGAAGCTCGTGTGAGGTGGGGGGGGGGGGGGGGTTAAGGAAAAAGAGCCCAGTTTTTTTCACAACGGTTGCGTGATTACAAATTGGAAACACAGAAATCGGCTGTGATATGGGAAGGAGTGGGGGTAGAATAGCCGTTCTTTTCTCGGCTGTTTTTCCGAAAAAGAAACAAAAAGTAACCAAAAAAGCGAAAACTTTTATACCAAATTAAAAAAATTCAGTATAGCCCGCTTTTTTCTATCCAAGGAATGAAATATACTCCTGACTCATATTTATTTTTTCATTGAATTTATTCAAATTCTTTTGTTCATTATGCGGTAAAATCTTAGTTGAAAATTGTTAGTTTTAATTTCTAATTTAGTTGAAATATTGAATATATACATGAAATTTTGTTTTAGGCTTAACGTCACTATACCAAAAATGGTAAGAATCTTAGATTTTCTTAAAGAATTTAAAACTGTCATTTTTGTGAGTTTTTAAGATAAATTTATGGCTATTTTTTACTCCCCCTCTATCACACATCAGCATCAGTTCTATAGTTTTACACGGTTAAGAGTGTGGATCAATTGTGTTTGTCATCGCTTAATTAGTCCGCAAGCCAATTTTTGTACCAATTGGAACAATCACTCAATTAAAATGGCAGGTGGGGAGAGGAAAAAACCGAAACTATAACGCTTTCAAAAATACTTCTCAGAAGTACTCTCAGAAGTATTTTTCAAGGGAGGAGTTTTAGTCATCGAATCAAAGTGCCTTCGATTTATTTTTGACGGACTTGTTTAGAATACGATCTTTGTTACTGTCGGAATCCTTTGTGTTGTGGCTTCCATGATTAA
The DNA here is from genome assembly GCF_963678635.1 of Symsagittifera roscoffensis. Classification (NCBI taxonomy): domain Eukaryota; kingdom Metazoa; phylum Xenacoelomorpha; order Acoela; family Convolutidae; genus Symsagittifera; species Symsagittifera roscoffensis. The sequence continues at coordinate 13,605 of NW_026970711.1, read as the reverse complement.
AATCGGTGAATGCAACGCAGTCGAGGAGAGGGGAGAAATCCTGAAAAAACTGATGGCTCTGGATACTCGACAGAATGTAGACACTCGACAGAGGATGGGCGGATATGAGGTGAAAACTGAAGATGATGATGAAGATTTCAGATATGGATGCAAAGGACATGAATGTCCATGGGGAGGTTTTTGATACATATACCATTGCGCAAAGGGCAAATAATTGTTTACTGTATAAACTATTTCCGAATTAAATTACCTCATGAAAATCTCTTAATTCACTAGCTAAGCTCAAGATTGAGCTCATGATCACTGTGCTTTATCACTATCTTTTGAAACACTCGACCGCATTTAGATATGTTCCGATTGAGTCGACCATATTGTCGTATGCTTTGACAGTCTCGATCGAATTCGGAAACGAAAAAGAACCAGATATGGTTAAGTATTGTAGTAAAGAAGATAAAGATACGTTAGTTTATTTAGGACACTCAGCCGAAGTGCTCGACTGATAGAACATACTCGCGGCAAGTTAATAACTTTGTCGTATGCTTTGACAGTCTCGATCGAATTCGGAAACGAAAAAGAACCAGATATGGTTAAGTATTGTAGTAAAGAAGATAAAGATACGTTAGTTTATTTAGGACACTCAGCCGAAGTGCTCGACTGACAGAACATACTCGCGGCAAGCTTGCTCCCGAGCACGGCCAGAACCTGGATAAATTTCCATTAGAACCGAACTAATAAAAATATACAAGGTTTACTGTGATTTCATCACGACTATAGTATGATGCCAAACTAAGACTTGAAAAGAAGTCAAGTAAAAGCATTAGATAAAACAATCTAGGTCAAAGTTTTGAAAACGAGAATTACATAATTATTGTAGATTTATGGGATTTCTTCTCAAGTGGTCCCTTTGGCAGTGAATTCAGCGGGGTGACCGAGATTCACTACAATCTACAATCCCGAAAGGGTTAAAATGGTGGCAACTATTCTGTACTGCTCTGTTGCTTGCCCCTTCTGTGTATTGCTCTGCGGGCTGTCTCGTCAATACAATCGTAATGATCTCCAAATGTACGTCTAATATTAAAATGATAATACGTCTAATTACAGAAAGCTAATCTATCAGTCTAACCGAAGGGGAAAATTCTGTGATTTTTTAAGGCAATTGCTTGATTGCAAGTTAACTTCTACTAATTTCACTAACACTAAACTATTCTCTCTCTTTAGAGAATCTCTGATGAGAATCAATTATCTACTTTTTCTGCTATAATGGTTCTCTTACTCAACTACTCAATTCGCTGGCAATAATTTTTCTCTCTTACTAACTGAAACCCAGCTATACTCTCTCTCAGTATCAATTGCTCTCTTCTCTGACTGAGAACCAACTACTCTTAATAGAAGTTAGCAACTGTTCTGACTCTTAAAGGCTCTCCGGTAACCTCCAATCAATTCCTTATCTTTTTTAAATATTTATTTATAGTTAAATCACGCCATTCCCTATCAGTCCTGGCATCCGCTTAAATCACCCATCCGCACCTGTTTCAAGACTATATTCCTCCCCCTGTCAACTCTGCCACACGCCAAGTTAGCTTTCTTTTATCAATCTTTTCACGCTTATTAGATATGCGGTAGGTGTTACAATTCGACCAAGCAAACAAATGTCATACGATTATAATCAGCTAATTCCTGACCTCAGTGACTTGAGTCCTCTAGTTCAACTCAACCTCCAAACCATGCTATGTTTACTCAGTGACCCTCTCGAGGTCTTTATTTTACTGATCCCGTTAACGTTCCGACCTTCAAAGGGTTCATTCCGAGCATCTAAAATTTCGATCTGTACGCTATTCATATCGATCTGTCGATCTGTCCGTTCATACTATTTAGGAGACTTAATTCTCATGCTGCGGTCCTATTACTATAAATTTCCTCCGGGACTACTTGTCTTTAGTCTAGTTGAATTGCTATTAATAGATCATTCGCCAAGCTAAACTGACCCCGGCTCTTTTTCCTTCCACCCCCTTTCCACCTCAGACGAGCGCTAATTTTTTAGTGTAACGAGTGGTTTTACGAGGTTGATTATGAAGACCAAATATGTTTGTCTTGGCCTAATTAGTCTATATTTCAATGTTCATAACAATCGAACAAGGTGGTCAACAAACTTACTTGTAAAAAGTTGCAGGTGGGGGAAAAGGAAAAAGAGCCCTGACCCCAATGTTTACCAAGTCCACTTCGAATCAACTCTACGACCACAAGGTTGCCTTATACAACTAAATCTCTATCAGCTTCTGCTCGACTTCCCAATATATGAGTTTTCCGCCCAACTTTTAGCAGGTGACCCATTCCCATTTCAAAGGGGTTGGGCTGGGGAATACGCCACTTTCTGGTGTTAAAATAGTTGGGTTCAGGATCCCATGAGGGACATAACTACCAAGTTTCATCAATATCCCATTAATACTTCACAAGTTATCCCATTTCTAAGGTCCATTATCACTTTTTCCGGAAAAAAGCTGTTAGCACCGGAAAGTGTCACCAAATGGCTTTCACTCACAATGGGTCTTTTTTTGGGGTTTGTATCTTGTGTCGATTGCTGCAATAAAATCATTATGCCACCGTTTATCATTTTGCGTTAATTGCCTATTTTCGGTCTAAAAGGTTTTTTTTTCAAATGCTAAATACTTCCGGTCCAACAGCTCGATTTAGTTCAAATTATAACAAAAGATGTATCTTGCCATTAGCTAGCATCCCTCCAAGCTGCTTGTGACCATTGGAGGTCGAGAAACGACCTCCAGAAAGTAGGGGTGGGTTTGTTTACTTAGGGCATGAAACCGGAAGTAGGGGTCCTAGGGGTCTGGGGTTACGGCTCTATTCCTGTTTCCCCCTTTCAAGTTCAATTTTGAAAAGTCTATTTAATGTTTTCATAATGTGATGAAATTTAGCGAGGTGAACAAATTGACAACTGTGAACAGATTTGTTCTTCATACTTTACAGCGTAACATCACGCATTTAGCCGTAAAAACACGTAAAATAAACAAAAAAACTTGGTGTTTTGAAAAGGGGGACTGGAAAAAAGCCGGGGTTCCAAACTTAAGCTTCCCTCAATTAGGCGTACAACATACTAAAATTTGAGCCCAATACCGCCTCTAGTTTACGAGTTCTGATAGGGCCTTTTACACTTCCGGGGACCGTTATCACATGCCTCCCAAGTGTCTGAGGGGTCCCGTTTTTCGTATGCCCGGGTCAAATCATCTCTAGTATCAGTCCTTTGAATTTCATAACATTAGCTTCCTTAGTTCTGATTTTTTTTGGGGGGGGGGAGGGGGGGTGTTCGCCGATTTTGTCAAATTTTATTTTCTGGCGTAGGAGGGACGATATCTTCGAAGAATGAACTATTTTGAACTCGACCCTTTGTTTGTTGTACTACTTAACTTAATGACGAATCAATCTTACGCTCAGGTTTTTATAGCATCTACTACAGTAGAATCACCAATTCTACAATTATTCGTATTCCATTGTCCAGGAAAACCTGCTCCCCAAAAAGTCAGTTTTAATGCTCGAGGTGCAGCTCACTGGTACCTCGAGAGAGAGCGAGTTGCTAATGGTGAGGGCTTCTTTTGCATACCTAGGTGATTTGATTGTTCACTGCATTTATGACTCGTGTGCTGTGCTTATTAAGATTTCACCTGAATGTTGTCCGAGGCAGCTGTAACATGATTTTTGTGAATGATGAGGCTCTTCTTAATGCAAATCCTGGTACTTGCTGTATTATGCGGAATGGCATTTCTGTTCAATGAAGGGGATTCGGTAACCGTGTGCAAGTAGAGGACGAGACAGTGCTTGCTGTCAATTGAGTCAGTGGGAGTATTTTCTGATTGGTACTTAGATTGGTGGAAGTAAGTACTAACGTTTACCTAACTTCACTTTGGGGGTTCCAAAAACAAACCTAAAATAGTGTCTGTTCATTGACACTGAAGACGGCTTGAATTGTAGCGCAACGGCGTGTTCTCTTACGTTTCAGTTGATTACCATGGAGAAAACGAACGACTATTAGGTCACTCTGTTGATATCTTGTAGAGTGGTGCTTTCAACATTTTCAGATTTTGACTCAAAAATGAACTTCAATTGTAAGATTTCACTTGGGTTTTAATGTTTACGAATTTAGCTGGTATTTCTATCACTCTCAGCTTTGAATTTACTACTCGTAGTTTTTCTGTTTCCTTTCGAATAAGATAAGGTCATCTAATGGTGAAGAAAATCCGGAGCATTTCGATCGGCCCAATCGAGACTAAATTAGAGACTAACCTGTGGAAAGTGGCCACGGGGTCCACGTGGTCCTGGCTAAGGTCATACAAGTTGAGACAGGAGGCTGAGAGGGTGGCGAACACAGTGCTCTTGTATGGACTCCAGCGCACATCGCGCATGGCCTCCCTCTGCTGACTGACCACCACCACACACGCCTCACACCTGTCCTCTCGCCACAGTCTAAAGCAACAATTAATAATAATTTACTCTTTTCCACTCCCCCACACCCACATTTGATTTTCAAGTTAGAAAAAATATTTTAGCATTATCGGAATGGAGAGCAGTTTTCCATAGTGAACAAACCCACAACTGTGAACAGATTTGCTCTTCATACGGTATATTGTAACATCATGCATTTAGCCGTTATAACACATAAAACAAGTATGGAAATGAAAAGTGGTGGTGGAGGGAGTGGAAAAGAGTCTTATAGTTATTGCCGGCGCTGGATTTCATTAAATTTAGCCGAAACTTAATACATTTAAGGATTTCCCCAAAAACAAAACAAACGTAAACGAACTGGGTTACCGTTTTTTTGGCTCTTTTCCATATTTGCTCCAAGTCTCAAAACTTAGATTTTTCTAAGAAAAGCAAACAGGCAAGAGATCAGCGAAGGGGACTTTAACTCTCCTCAGTATCAGGAAGGCTTTCTTTTTTCAAGGAATGTCGGAACTTCTTTCAATCACATTACCAGAGCCAACAATCAGTTAGAAAAAAGTCAATGAACGCAAGGAAACAGTTAAGAAGATTCTATTCTGACTTGTCTCTATTTTACTCTATTGACGCCTATCAACAATGCTCTCATGAACTATCAAAAAATTATAAGAAAAAACCTGACTTACGTATGAGACAATAAAAAGACGTTCGTTGCTTAAGTAAGTTTTCGACTAGGTTCGATTGCGGGCAGAACAAAAGTAATGAAAAAAGATGTCTCTGTATTATGACAAAGTGAAATTTCTACTTCTTATTTTTAGTTGTGATCCTAAAACGAAAAATTTGAGGATTAAAATTGGCCATAAAAACGAAGACCGAAACACATAGTGCCTTAAAAACAATTAAAACTGAAATTGTATTCAAGTTTTGGTTTTCAAAAAGTTTTGCGTGAGCCTTCTAGATTTTCAATGACAGCTTTAAGTTTTCATTGAACAAACACACATTGGAAATGGATACAAAAGTTATATTAGGTTTAAAAACTTGTCTCTGGAAGCCAGAAACATATAGACACAAAGTTTTGCGCCCACCACAAATGTTTAGATTTTTAAACAAAAAGCAAAAAAAAACTAAGAGCAGGTATCTGTGGTGTTTTTGTCTTAACTCAGGTGGGCATAGCTTTAAATTTGAAACCATGGAAACAAAATTTTTCGTTCTCATTATTTTGAGATGAGCGACTTCATTTTAATTCATTTCAACGTCGGAAAATTTTCCTCTTTCAACGACTGTCGCTTTGCAAAGTTTCCGCATTTGATAGATTCAGAAATTCTTGCAAAAATTCGCACGACGCGCGAAACAAAAACAAAGTGGAAAAAAATCCATTTTAATGTGATTTCCTACTTACTAAAAAATCCATTATAATGGATTCCAAATGAATTATAATGCATTTTGTTTTGGTGATAAAAATGGATTTAAGTCTATTTTCAGTCCAGTTTTGAAGTCTGAACGTAACATGGGAATAGATTATATTTACAACACTTTATATCACGAAAATCCGCTATTTGTTTTCACTTTTTTAAATGCGGTTAGTTTGATTAGTTTTGATCTATTAGGTTAAAACCGTTCTCTCAGGTCATTTTAAGTACAAAGAACTGCGGATACTCGTTCTCAAAATCTCATGGCTTCTGAAACAAAAAGTCTATGCGGCGTTTTTTCAATGCCCCTCAAGAACTCTAAGGCGATTGTTTTGAAGATGACGTGGTCCAGCAAATTAGGACAGTTTTGAGATGAATAGATTACCTACAAAAACTCGATAAAAAACAAAAGACGTAGAACGGCCCAAGCTAAATAATGCTCTTGGGTTGAAAGATTTAAGAAAAAACGAGTAAGTGTAGAATAACCCCATCTAAAAAAGATAAAAAAAACATCGTCGCCGATCGAAAATTGGAAAAGAGTAATGAACGCAAGTGAACATAAAAATACACTGGCTTTCTCGAAAAAATTATAACTTTCGAATTTCAAAGAAAAAAACTAGATGCCATTTAGGCTCTTTGAATTTAGGATTGGCTTTGAATTTTTACGGAAAATGGATCAAAAGGTAAAATTTTTATTCCACTGGAAATCTAAGAATTAAATTCCACTTTCAAAACTAGAATTTGTTCGTGTTTTTTTCTCGCGTCATTTCCATGATCGTATTTGGAAAGTGCTATTTACGTCAATTTGAGCAGATGAATTTCAATTGAATTCAAAAGTGCATATAAAGCTAAGTGCGTTCATGAATGCATCAATACGTATGAATGCCGATCTGTACTTATTAGAGAGTTTTAAGTTTTTTTTTCGAAAAAAAAACAAAAAAATCAGCAAGACCTATGTAAGAGTCTTCACTACGTTCGTTAATTTGAATAATTAAACATTTTTTGTGTTCTAAAACGTTAAAAATACAATTGATTCCCAAGTTGCCTCCAAACAACAAAATGGAACAAAAAGTCGATTATATCTCTGTAATGATATAATTATAGTCAAACTGAAATCAATTGAAATGGATTCCGTTAATGTTAATTTTGTTTCGGGTGGAGCAAAAACTTGCAAAAGTACTGCAGTTATCTTATGAGTAATGGAGAAAGTTTGGAAATAATTTTCTGCTGGATTTCTATACCTAAACTTTCACAAATTGCAAATCGATTCGATCCCCTCAATCTCATCCACCCGAATTTTGGCCCTTTGTTCCTTATCCACAATACCCTTCCCCCACCAGAATCAGCCCCTTCTTCATAGGCGATGTTTTGTTCAACCACACGGGTCAAAGTCAAAATGCCGTTTTCGATCTGTTTTGGGCTCAATTTTTTTGGCGCGTGGTCAAGACCAAATATAGTTTTTCTTCTTACATAAACAAAAGTATACATGCAAAAGTATTTCCCTCTCTAAATATAATTTGGTAAAAAAACGTACAAAAAAGCCATTATTGAGCAAATTTAGTATTTACCTTCATGCATCTATACAATTGTGGTCTCTAATTTTTCTCCTTCCCTTTTCAAATTTCTAAATAATTAGGAGAATGCATATATACCCTCATGCATACATACAAATGTTGTCAGCTTCTAAATTTTATCCCCCTTCCACCTTATGCTAAAAACAACAAAATTGAGTGATATAAAATGAATGAGTAACAAAAACTAAACACTAAATAACCAACTTGAGATTAAAACTTACGAATGTCTTTGTGGGCGTTGGAAAATGCATCACAAAAAACAAACCGTTTTAATGGAGTTTCATTATTCTCATTTTTAACCGTGAAACATAATCGATCATAATTGATACGCATTGGATTTCAACGCTCAACTCAACAACAGCAAAATAACTCATTTTTATTTATAGACTTTGATAATAAAAATCAAGTTTGATCGATTTTTATCATCGAAGTCTATTGCGGGACATTGGGTTATTTCAGGAATAAAACCAAAATTAAATATTCATCAGAAAAAATATTGAAAAACCGTTTCTTTTACTTTGATTCAATTTGAAGGCAACGTTTAGTTTACCCACAAAAACCTAAATAGCTAATGGTTTCAACTTTTGACCTTTTCTTTTGATGGAAAATGGGTAATCTACTTGAGTAAATGGTTTTAATACCATTTGTTTTGGCCTCGCGTCGTAAAAAATACACAGCCTCAAACAAGCAAAAGTTTCATTATATTTGTTCTTAAACTGTGCCGGGAAAACTTTTGGTCTCATGACGGAATCATAGGAGTCCCAAACAACTATTAAAATGTAATCTAAAAAACCACCAAAATTGGGGGTGAAAAAAGTGTGCTGTAGTTTGTGCTTGAAAAAAAGAGTGTGAAAAATGGTAGTTAGGTCGGAAGCAACCAAATGTACTTTTTTAAAAACTTGGGTCGCTGTTGAGAAACATATCCGAAGTTAACAGTCCCGAATTTAGTGTTGTCGGATGAGCAAGCAAACAACAACAACAACAACAACAACAACAACAACAACAACAACAACAACAACAACAACAACAACAACAACAACAACAACAACAACAACAACAACAACAACAACAACAACAACAACAACAACAACAACAACAACAACAACAACAACAACAACAACAACAACAACAACAACAACAACAACAACAACAACAACAACAACAACAACAACAACAACAACAGCAACAACAACAACAACAACAACAACAACAACAACAACAACAACAACAACAACAACAACAACAACAACAACAACAACAACAGCAACAACAACAACAACAACAACAACAACAACAACAACAGCAACAACAACAACAACAACAACAAAAACAACAACAACAACAACAAAAACAACAACAACAACAACAACAACAACAACAACAACAACAACAAAAGCAACCTTATATACCGATAGATCAATGTAAATTGATTATGAAAAAAAGACAATACCCCAAGTGAATCAAAATGTCAACATAAGAGATTCAACCAGCAAGTTCAAATAATTCAAAAAGTGTGCTTGATGGATTCAATCCCATCTTCCGAAAAACAATTCCTACAAAAATTGGGAAAAGAGGCCGTGAACGCAAGTACACACTAACAAAGTTTCGACGTTAAATTTGAAAAAGTTTCCACTTTTGATTTTTAAAGAAAAAATATAAGTTCTTGAGTTTCTAGAATATTTTATGACTGACATTTTTTGATAACCTTAACCAAAGTGAGAAACATGGATCACGAGGCAATTTTTTTATTATGGTGCAAATTTTGAAAACAAATACCGTTTTCGAAAGTAGAAGTCAGTCACGTTTTTCGTGACTTAGTTTTAACGAAGGAAATGAACTGAAATGATTTTGAACTCAAAAGTTAAACTGCGAAAAATTAAGTTTGGGTCTGAAAAAAATAATACTTTTCCTGAGAGAAAAAGAGCAAAGAAAGAAACAGAAAAACAGAAAAAACAGACGCATGAAAACCGAAAAAAAATTGAGTTGCGTTCTTTGAAAAAACTTCGGTATTCGATTTTCACAATACCAAAACAATATATGGCTTTAAGACTCTTTAAAATTCAAGTGTTTTTGTTTGGTCATTTTTGATAAAAATATCCCAATTGGAGAGTGGATTTGCCTACCTTCTAGCAATTTGTACTAAGTGAAATGACCTCAAAAAGTGCACGTAGCTATGGGTATTATTAGGTGCATTTATATGTGTGAATGCACTTCTTTTGTTATAAGAGCGTTTGAAGAATTTTCCTCAAAAAACGAAAAAAAATCACAATCTATATGAGAGTTTGAATTACGAAGTAAAGGTTAGATTGCTTACCTCGTTTTTTACGACTTCAATTTTCTAACGACTAGCCTTAAAGTTTTCGATCACTTTCAGAAAATCTGATACTTGATTTTTTTTCTATTTTTTACATCAGGAACTGTTCCCTAGTTGATCAAGGGAGGTTATCTTGCAAGATCTTGCAAGAATCTTGCAGGATTCTTTTAAAGAATATACATCTCTTGAAAAGATCTTGCAAGACTTTTGCAAGATCTTGCAAGTCAACGTCTTTTAAAGATAACCTTAATGCTAGCAAGATTTCTAAGTACATAATTTTTTGTGAAAAAAAACTTTACACAAGAAGACAAGTAAATTTTTTTACCAGTAGACATTTTACCAGTAGCAAGCCGAAAATTTAAATATTTCAACAAATCAACATTAAAAAATATTATAACCTCATGATAAGATGATCATAACTGTTTCTCGGATTTATGTGAACTCAACATACAAAATATCTCATGCTAATTGACTCTATTCATTAGAATTTTGATTAAAAAAACTACAAAATTGAATTCTAAGCGCTAGAGTTGCAAAACTAGATGAAAATTCCAATAAAGTCAAAAAAATGTGTTAGAAAATTTTAATTTGAAATGCATAAATTGTAACGGCAATCTGAAACAATTGACATTACCAAAAATGAAAAATATAAATGTATATGAACATTTTTAAAAATTGTGTAACCTATTTTTTTTTCCGAGCTTAAACTCAGCTTTCTTTGTGATAGTAGTCAAATTGGATCTCCATAGTTTTTTCTGGCGCTCAGAAAAAGGTTTTGTACAAATTCATACTTGGTTATCTTGCAAGATCCTGCAAGAATCTTGCAAGATAACATCTCTCTTGCAAGATCTTGTAAGATAACCTCCATCGTTCTTGATTGACTAGGGTTGCGTCAACAGAGTTCATGCGTATACATGCAAGAGTTAGCAGTTGTAAATGGTGCAGAATTACCTGACAGTCCAGTCGGCGGAGCAGGTGATGAAGATGCTGGAACAGAAGGGGTTCCAGAGTGCCGTGAACACCTCCGCGTGGTGTCCCACATATGTCTCGAGGATTTTGTCCTCGAAGGAGCAGGAACACCTCTGCACACTCCCATCCGCCCCACTCATCAACAGTCTGCAGCATAACAACCCACCCTCTTTTTCCCTTCCCCTCCCCTCTCTCCCAAAATTCAAGACCAATTTTTGGTCTAAAGGTGTAGGTTATTTAAAGTAAAGTTTGAAGAAAGCATGATTTTTTTTCCGAAAATTGATTTTTTCTTAAAACATCATTGAAAGAATTGCATTTCCAAACAAGGGTAGTCGGATGCTATGCAAGTAGCACAGAATGTTCCGACCATTGTCTTAAAAAAAAAGCAAAATACTTTTTTTTTTCAAATTAATGTTTTTTTTCGGTGTGGTGTAAAAAAGAATTTGAAAAAAAACAAGAGCTTAGACATATTCGACAGTCATAGTAAATACGCAACTTGGAATATAATTTTTATAGAAAAATTACTAGAAAAACAAAACAAGATCAATAAATAATTTCAAATTTTTTCTATTTTTGTTTGCAGTTTTTGAACTTCTGATATTTCAATTCCAAAAAAGGCGCTAAAATACTCAAAAAACACACTCAAAACTCAAAAGTTTTTACGGCTTAAAATAAGATATTGCAAGCCTGCTTGCTCGATTTATTCGCTCGAATAAAGATAGAAAATTGAAATCTTCAAGCCGGTTTTTCTCGAAACGGCGAAAACTTTTCCAACATTTTATAAAATCGTTTGAATCACGACTGAAAGGGCTTTGATATGGTATGTACTCGACCCGGTCCGATGATTATTTGTGCTAGCTGACTTTGCGTGGAAAACAAAAAAAAATAAAAACTAAAACACCCCAATACAAAGTTGCTCCATTTTTTTCAAATGGTCGGAACAACAAGTAATACCAATCAAAAAGACGTGATTGCGGAGCAAATTGGGTGTTACATGTTTGAATAATCATTTTGACAACCTCGACAGAAAAAAGTACATTTTTTGATTGTTCAATTTTGTTTCTTTATTACCTTCAATGCTTACATAGTTTTTTACTAATTACTTTCAAAAAGATATGAATTCTAGTTGTTTTTTGATGACTCACTGGTCCTGGTAGTGGTGGCTGGTGTCTGCACATAGCACCCCCGTGTAGGGAGAGATGGGCAAGTGGACCTTCTCTGGCATGCCCCCCTTGGTCTGCTTGCCCCCTCCTCCTCCCCTTCCCCTTCCAGTGATGGCACCGCCTGTCTGCTGGATCGACTTCTTCAGTCTGCCAAAAAAGTCTTCATTGTTCAAAATTTTCTTAGATAACTGTCGAAAAATAAATTTTTAAAAACAAACCTTGGTGTTTCTTTAAAAAAGTATCGAAATGCCAGCACTGGTCTGTTTTTTGAGTTCAGCGAACTAATAAAATACCCATTTTAATTTAATTGAGATAATCTAAAGGGTTTCACCCTAATTTTTGTACTGATCAAATTTAAGGTTTTATATGTACCTGATTTCACTTAAGACTTTTCAATGTTTTGCAACTCTCACAGAGAAAAACTCTAATTTAAAAGAACCATTTAATTCTTTGGAATTATAAATCAGTTTTATCTCAAGATAGTCACGTAGGATATCACTTAGCGCAGCCAGCAGGATCTTCAGCTCAGAACAATCGTACCGATATGAGAATACCAGTATTTTGGGCATCAGCGAATCCAGACCCACCTTGTCAATTTAAACATTGGTTAGAGCAATTTCTAATGGCAGTCACGGTCAAAGAAAAAGCTAACAGAGAGATTATGCTTGAAGACCGAAAAGACATACTGGAGGAAGCACCTCAAGACCTCAAACTCCGAGGGATGAGGAAGACGCAACTACAATAACAGCAGGATATCTCAGAGACAAACTAGCCAGAGACAGAGTGGTACTCCAGAACGAAGAAAGAAGAGCGCGAGGACTGAGTGTTGGTCATAATATTTATTACAGCGAGGTGCAAAAGAAGCTCGTATCCAGACTATTCCTATCCCTAGGAACGGAAGAAGGTAAGAAAAGATTTCTGCAAAAGAAGCCCCACGCAGAAGTATCCAAAATGTCGACAAGGAAATAATCAAGCTAGCATCGGGTTCATTACAAAAAGCCCCTAGGTCGAAACATAAATCGCACATCTCGTCCCCCGGGAAATTAATTCCATTTGAACAAGTCAGCAGAAGTTTGAGCTTAATCAAAGGTGGTCACGTGTGTGTTTCTCTACCTGGTGAGCTGTTCGTACTCGACTGCTCCCTTGTTGTATGTCCATTGCATCACTCTTCCATCTGCCCCCACAGTGACTAGTCGCTCCTCCTTCCTGTTTCCCCCCACTCCCCCGTCGAACACACTCTTCTTCACCCACAACACTCCCCACACCCCACTAGTGTGTCTCTCGTCCTGCAGTTGCAAAAATAAAAATTAGAGCCGTATCATCTTTTTAAGGTTTTTACTTCGAGTCAGGCGCGCATCCTCTATTCTTTTTTGACGCCGGCTGACTTTCTAAAAATTCTATTCTTTTTTGACACTGACTTTCTAGAATATTTATTAGAAATTTGTTTAATTCGATCAAATTGATTTTCCGAGCTCAATTTTCCAGAAGAACTATGATGTTTGCCAAAATTTTCTGCCCGAAGCAAACTTCTGAAAACGAACAAACTGGCAAAAAGGTCATTTTAGACCGTTCTTTGGAGGTTTCGACAAAAAGTTCGCAATTTTTTTTGGCGGTGAGAGAGTGCAGTATCCACAGCTGCTTAGAGCGGCCTACTTTTAACTGTATTTATTTTGATTGCTTGCTGCAAGAAATCTGTCTGAAATTGCTTCCTTCAAAAGTGTTTAATTATGTTA
>NW_026970710.1:0-17462 GCF_963678635.1 Symsagittifera roscoffensis | reverse complement strand
GCTAATTATCAACCAAGTAACTAATCCCTACCAACCACTACATCCCAAGACCCTCCAAGAGCACCAACATCTAGTCAAACATGTCAACGCCAATCGTCAACACGCGTTTCAATCCAAGAAAACCCCTTTATTTTTGAAAAAGGACACACACCATTGTCTGAATCTTTGATACCAGCCACTCGCCAAGCACCCCTAAGTAAACCACAAAACGAACCAACGTACAACATCTACACTTCACTCCAAGAAGACCTTAAAAGAACTAGACGCACGTAAAAGTACTAGTCACACATAAAGTCAAAACAAAAACCTAACATCTGGAACAGATAGACAAATTATTAGTTCCCGAAGAAATAGAAAATTTGCAATTCCTAGAGTTCGTTTTAATATACCTTCATTACATCTTCAACTCCTTTGGGTCTTTCTACTAATACAATCCAAAGAACCCGTCATCACTTCATACAATTTCTCATTGAAATACCCCAAACATGCCGTCATACTTTTTAGGATCAACACAAACCTCCGAACATTTTAGTGAAAACCATTTTAACCCCCCCCTCCCCCCACTTCAACACAACGTCTTCCACATTGGATGACACAACCATTCGCCCAAGGTGAACCAAACTTACTAAACGAATCTATAGATATTTCATCCGATACTACCTTGTGATTAACAGAAACAAAATGATTACTTTCAACACCTTCAAGAACATGTCAAACACCAACCATTACAGCTAAATTTCCCAATAAAAATTAGACGATAGATATCGTGAACTTTCAACTACGAATATTCCTTTACGCTTAGATTGGAATACATTGAAGCACCTCATCCACTATTCGGATAACATCTTAGTAGTAACAGACTACATAATTGAGCACTATTTTGATTACAGTATCGACACGGCATCCATAAAGACATACAAGACAAGAACATACTATACAAAGTATTGATCAGGATAAGTTGACCCTTAAATTTGAATTAACAGTAAAACTAAAAAACTTAGTTCATGATCCACTACCACTAGCTCCACTAAATATAACATCTCAATTCTTGCTTCACCCATTTATTACAACAGAACTTATCTACAAAAATGATAGATATACAAAAAAGACATTAGGCTACATAAAATTTTACAACCCATATTCAGGATTGTCATACACGGTAACTTCTAAAATTTTTCTTTCTTAAAACCCTTTCCCCTCTTGTACTTTTAGAACCCACATCTCATCAAAACCCTTCCGTTCTTACTTGACCTCAATTCCTCGTTAGACGCTATGATTGTGTGTCAATCTCAACAAAAAACACTACATGAAAACACAAAAAAATCAGGTGACGCACTGTAAAATCGAACCACAATTTTAGAATCAACATATATAGTTAAAACACTTGACTCAAAAGCACGAGCTATTACTATAACAGGATATAAAATCAAAACAAAATTTTCAGAAAAAAAAACTACACTGTTCACATGTATAAAACGGAAATATGAAGATATTCAATCACGAATCTATTCATCAAAGCCATATCGAAAGACTTTTGCATCTTAACCCTGAAGAATGCAAAAACAAACTACAACAATTAAAGATAATGGCACAAATCGTAAAATAGTAAATTTTCGAGTCTTACCAGACTCTGCGTATCAAGCAGAACTTGAAAACAATAAGTTGTATTTCTCAAGAAGTCTCACTATCTGAACTGCAAACACTTCACCGCCTATTTGAACTTGAATGTACAAAAATACAACAGTACCTCAATTTAGAATATTAAAAAACCCGATGCAGGTTATTTACTATCAGTCATTAGATCCTACTTCTTTGACTATGAAGCAAAAATCTTCTGGTGCTACACATGTACAAAACAAGTCTCAACTCTATTTGTTTTTGAAGATACACTGTCACGACGAACATATTTCTGCGATACAGCTTTCCCATGTGGATCTGAAAACAGCCACAAATTAGTAGAGCTGAACCCAAAAGAAAATAAACATTATCTTCTTACCCCACACCCTACATTAAAGCCACCATTGAAGAAATTTTCACCCAAAAGCATACGCGAAACAGCCCGCAGTCCTAACACAGATTACAATCAGTCGGTATTTCTTCTAGATCCGATTTACAACATCACATTAGAACACAGCGATTCCAAGAACTCCTCACAAAAATGTTCACAATCCAAAGACAATCAATTGATCAAAACTTGCGAAACCTTGCTGAAACAGCAGGATTCTCCGACAATTACAAACAAGATTACAGCGGATAATTTTAAAATATTAAAGACTACATATATCTTAACGCTGAAAAATACTGTCCACAAGATATCTCACCAATTAGTATCCTTAGTTTTGTCAATCTAAGAAATGAACTCGCTCTCCTAGGATGGCCCTACTATGTATTAGAAAGAGTGACTATCTTATTTGCCAAGATTTTTTTGGGATTTCTCTTCTCATTGTTAAAAGGAATCTATATCTCATTTGTCA
This sequence comes from Symsagittifera roscoffensis, assembly GCF_963678635.1. Taxonomy (NCBI): domain Eukaryota; kingdom Metazoa; phylum Xenacoelomorpha; order Acoela; family Convolutidae; genus Symsagittifera; species Symsagittifera roscoffensis. The sequence goes on along the minus strand of NW_026970710.1, from coordinate 14,988 downwards.
CACACATAAAAGCAAACAATTAAGCAAGCGTATCACGCATTTTATTTGCAGCGTTCTCTGGAATTTTGTCTACCTCATTTAACACGATTTTTTTTTTGACGCGCAGAACAGCGAAAAAAATACAAAATTATCCACCACACCAAATGAATATGATGCATCACAAGATAAAACAAAGTAACATCTACAGCACCGCAAAATTTACACAGCCTACAACAAATCCCCTTCTATATTTAGTTCCACGAACATATAGAAATACAATAGAAATTACGGAGCATACCTATCAAGGAAATAACTTCCCACAAAATCCAGTATCTCATGTAGCTTTCTATTAGTCAAACATTGACGGCGCAATTGAGTAAATAGTAGAAATATTCACAAAAAACGAATTCATGTTAAAAAACAACCATCTTTTTTAGCACACGATGAGCCGACAGATTTGATCCCTCAACCGTTCCCTTTCCTATCGTTCCAACCTTCAACGCCAATCCTCCCGCATTTCCCTATCAGACCGCACCTCTTCACCGTACCCAAGTTTCCAACTAACCCACCATGCATGGATTCAGATGACTGTACACAAACAGTTTTTCATACTAATTCCAACTATAACAACTCCGATGTAGAAACTCCCGATGGACTCCTTGATTCAGAACCCAGCCCGTCAACTTTTTAACAACCACTCCTCCAGCCCCTAACTCCTCCCCAAAGAAACCTCCTCCGCCCCTATTCATAAACTGATGCAATCCCTGTCCTTTCCCCAATTTCAAGCGACCAACCCGATGCACCTAGCCCCATGACAAATAACTAGTTAGAGCATAAATTAGATATTTTTAAAACACAACAACAACACCTTCATAACACAATTAATGTTTTAACAATTTCACCAACTAACATATTCTACCTCAACATACGAGTCCTCAATTCACTCAACCAATACAGCACCCAGACAAAAGATTTTTTAATCTAAAACTTACCATTCTTCCCCCAATATACTTACTATGCGACCATTAAGTAAAACCAACCGAACTTCCTTGATGAGTATTGCCTGTTTCCCACACTTTCTTGAACTTCCTATTGAGTTGGGACAAAATGTCTAACTCATAGACAAATTTCAGATAGTTTAGATCGGGTTCCACTACTATCAATTTACTAACCGATTAGCACTTCCCATATACATCATCCCCGAAGAATTGAATTATGCCAATCCTACCTCCATAAACTAACAGCTGCATTCACGAAGAGCAATTCACCACAATTGGACTAAACCAAATTCTAACTCGATTTGTAGCCCAACGTGCTAACAGATTCTCGAAAAATCACTATGACCACGCCATAATACGCTGCATGAAAAACACCCTAAATGAGGACCCCCCTTTTACTAACCCTCAACTGAGAGAATTTTTTTTAAATATAACCGAGTTTGTATTTCACATAGATAGTACTAACAAAAAATTTGATAAAACAATTGCTACTGCACAAACAAACAACAAAGCGTACAAATCATACTTCAACAACTTCAATCACTTCGCACTTACCCTGCACTTCCTTTTATCAAAAGAACGTGACCTACTCTGCTCACATGATTTCATGTTTTGTACAAAAATAACGCATACACAAGTTTATACAACATCATTACACATCTAACACACCAACACGTAACCCACAACGCAGATTTTTGTTTATAAATTCAAAACTTATTTCGCCATACTTTTTAATTTTCACTTACTGCATCAAGAACTCTAATCTCCAAGTCATACTCATTAATTAAGATTCCATAAGACAAGTGTCTTTATTCTGCCAACTAACCAGATGCTTCGATGTTGACGAATCCCGCCCACTAATAGTCCCCCAGAATTTTATACAGCCCATTGAAATCACGATACTAGAAAACAATCACAACACTAAAAATAATCACAAATTGTATAACTTAATTCAGACCACACGTCATGGATTCTGAATTGAAACTCAAGAACTAAAGATCATTAGAGCGCTAGAGCTTCTCTGGTCTCTGCTTCAAACTGAAAACATCATCAGCATGCTTGCAAAACTGATCACATTATCCGACGAAATTCGAACTAACTTACCCAATGCTTTTTTTTGCCGACGACGACTCTCTTCTTTAGTATAAATATAATCATTTTCACTAAAAAGTAAAACCTAAGACAACACCTATCATTCTTCACGAATTTCTCACTTTCATTTTTAGATTTCATCAATCTTTCACCTAAAAGATTAAAATTCAAATAAAAATTGCAAACACTTTTTCTAAGCTTTTTAAAATTCTGTTACACAATGAATATTAAGTAACATTCGCAGAAAATTTTAGTACAAAAGCAAAAAATTAATAAATTGGCAGCATCGTCCAAAAAATTTAGGCAATAAAATAATAAATTGCAAATAAATTACAAGAAAACTAACCTCCCTTTCATGTGACGCTTTTTTTGTAAATTTTCAGTACTCTACTCGCCCACAATTAACACACTCTCTCCGCCAAACTCACTCATCTCGCCCACGTATAATTGTTTAATAAACGAAATTCAAGTCTCAAATCCAAATGATAACAATTCTAACTTCGTTTCAAACTTTGCCTTAACCCGGTTGTAAGGAATTATAAGAATAAGGTTGAACTAACCAACGCAGCTTACTCACGCAATACAGCCACAAAACCAACAGCATGAATGAAAAGGAAAGACCCACGGTACCAAAACGGGATTAAACCCAGATTAAAACTGAATACGATTATTCTTTTGAAACCGACTTTTAAGTTTTCTTGAAACTAAATCAAAAACGTAAAGTTGTCGAGAGAAAAACCCAAAATACAAATATCTGTTTTGAGAAAAGGACATAACCAACACAAAAAAGAGAAAAAAAACTACTGATTAAATAAAACAAAAGGTTGAAAACAAAAAGAGACTCAAAGTGACCATAAAAATTCTACTCTGGCCTCACTCACCAGAACGACTTCGCTCGAAGTACATGATCCCATCATGTGCTACTACCCCGATCCTCTATTTTCGATAGGAGTGGCTCCAGGATGAGCAACTCTTTAGAATAACTGAACCAAATAAAAACGCTTTTGCCAAAACAACGAATAGAACATCAAAACAAAAATTGATCACATTAACACGATATGTAAACACAACGTGAAAGATTTCTGAGAGCAAACGGAAGAAACAGCAAAGAATAGGAAAACTCGATTACACTCCAACTCTGGATTGACAAATCTATTGGATTGTTGCCGTAGTCACTACCCTCGCAGGATTTAAAATATGGACTCAACATCGCAGCAAGAAACAGAGCAATGGCCATATCGATGTTGATCTCACATACCGATCTCAGTCTCTTGGCACTCTACACGGAAAGGTCAAACTTAATCTTTTACGTAGTCTCACTCTAAGCTTAAACAAATCGATCTATAATCTTGACACCACCAAGACGAACCACGATCAAACAAGAAAGACTTCCGGAACCCGAACAAATGTTCTTCTATTAACTACACAAGCAACTATATCTCTCTTCTCTTCACGAAGTCACTGCTCCAACCTCTTAAAGAAACCTACTCCATCCGTCCTCCACTACAATAAACATTTTAAAAACAAAAACTCTCTAAACACGGATGGGTGGAACCAGTTTTAATTTAGTATTTATATCCAATTTATATTATTGATAAAACTATCCCTATAAAATTTTTCAAACTAGCCAATCATATTCAATTACTAACACTGACTACTGTTTGTAGTGCTGAAACTACTTGTAGTTTCAGTAAACAGAACAGATTGAAAAAATCTTAGAATACAGTTGTTCTCCTTTTAGACTAGCTCCATAACCCGACTCGCAAATACCAGTAAACACTAGATCTATTGAGTAAGATTAAGATTGGCATTAGACTAAGAAGTTGCCCGAATCGATTCGGCCGAAGATACTGTGTGCCTTATCTGAAATTACTCAATGAGAAAGCTACCTCTGGCTTAAACTCAGTAATGACATTGCAATCGAAAAAAGATGATTGAGGACAAGTTTTTGATTGTATTCGACTGTGAGTGGCTTCTCATCTCCTTTCACTTTCACAGTTTTCTTTTTCGTCTTCGTCATTTTGATTCAGACATTTTCAAATAATAGTTAAGCATTTTGCTCTAGTTGGACAAGTTGATTCGAAAAAAATGACGGTTCAGATTTGTCCACGTGCAAATTTTGTTTTCTGAAGTACTATTATAAAGTTCGCAACATTTGAAGGCTAAATTAATACGTGTCTTAGGCGCTTTTCTATTATAACCACCCACCCTTTGTCCAGTAACAAAAAATACCCATCATTCTGATTTTTATATGTCCATCGAGCTTCTCTGGTTGTTTTCACTCGCATAATAACGCTAGTGTAGTTTTTCAAAATCAGAATTTGAAAATGAGGAGACTGGAAAAGAGCAGTGCTCCAAAACCTTCAACTTCGATTATTTGATGGGCGCGGTAGGGCTCTTCCCTCTTATTTGAATTTCAGATTTGAAAAACTGTTTGAACGTTATGTAAATGCAAAAAAAAATCAGCATGATGAACAAACTAATTATTGTGAACCGATTTGTTTTTGATACTTTTCATCGTAACATCACGCATTCGGCCGCTATGTTAACAAGTAAAACAGTTAAGAAAACTGAAAACTTGATATGCGGGCGGGGGCGAGGGAGGATTTGGAAAAGAGCCAATTGAGCATGTATGGTAATTACCCAATCACGAGGAGATTACTCTCTAAACATGTATCCTTTTGGCTCTTTTCCATTTTTGTTTCGACCATTGAAAATGAAAAGGAACCTTGTATTCGGATTTCCTTGCTTTTGCTTTTTTTTCTTTTTTTCCACCCAAAACCAGGTACCATAAATATGCATCGGACTGCGTTGAGTGATATATATATATATATATATATATATATATTTAAATCCTTTCAGTCGTGATTCGAACCCTACAATAATTCAAAATGCTTTACCAGTGTCAAGAAAGAGCGGTTTGAAATATTTGAATTTTTTTGTAATTTTGAGCAATAAAGCGAGAGAGCAGGCTTATTAGAGCAAATTAGTAGTAAGTAAGCCACGAACTTTTTATCCAAGCCCTGAAAAACCTAGTAAAAAACCTTTTTGCTCTTTTCCACTCCCCCCACATTTCAAACGCTTCAGTTTTTCATTTGTCGTGCATGTTATTATGGCTGAATGCGTGGTGTTACGATGCAAGTATTGAAAAAAATGTGTTCACAAAACTTAATTTGTTCACTATAGTATTAGATGTTGAGGCTAAATTGGGGCAGGGGGGATGGGAGCATGGCGGACTCCATGTGTAAGGGTACGTTATAGGTTTCCTGTCCGCTATGCTATGTATTGACATTAGGTATAGAGTGTACTGTGTATTAAGATAGGGAATACCAATGGTAAGGTTTCAGTGTGATCGTAAGACAAAGATAAATGGTATTATTTTGGGTTTTGTGTGAAAATGTCTAATTTCTCCGCAAACATTTTTGTGCGCGTTATCTAACTGTTCAAGTTCACTGCTTAATTACGTGTAATTTGTGCAAAGAGGGTCTTGTAATTAGTTTTTTGGCACATGGTTTGTCAGTGGTAAGAGTTTTTGATTAAAAATTAGGGTTTTTTAATCAAAAAAATTGAAAAATTTTCAAAAAAACTTAAAAACACGATAATATTTGGTTAAGTTCGACCCCTTTTATTTCTTTTAATAGATGATATGTTTAAAACAGTGATTATTAGTTTCAAACAGTGTTCTATCTACCTGAAACTATGCTGAAACCTACTGAAACTTCGAACAAAGTCATTTTTTTTTCGAAAGAAAAAAAATGAATTACAAAGAAAATATATAAATCACTGCATCATATAGTAATTTTACTAATATAACTCACACTTACAAATAAAGAACTACGGTTTTGATTAAAATTACTTATGAAATTCAAAACAAGCACATCATGAATATTATTCAAGGTGCTCAAGTAGAATTTAAAAAGAGAAAAAGCTTAATAAATTGCATAAAATCCACACAAATTATCAGTTTTTTTTGTAGTTTTCTGGGAAACATTCGCCAATTTTTTTTTTGTTAAAAAGGAGTAAGTTGTTTTTTCCAACCCAGCCAGAGAATTAGCAAAGTAGTAAGGTTTGTCCAGTCGAGCAATCATGATCCAGTGTTCCCCCTCTATCATTGCTTGGAGGTGAGTTGATGATTGCAAAAGAGTATTTGTTAATTGATGAACTTTATCAGAGGTGTAAGATCCCATGTATTTGAACCGGAGCTCAGGAGTTCATTCAAAAATTTGCAAAAAGGGAAAAATTGTTTATCTGTCCAATAGTTTGTTGATTTACAACTAAAAACAAAGAAATTGAGAGCTTGATAATCCGTTTTAGGATTAAAAAGAAAGATTATTGACTTACACGCATTTAGGTATGAAATCAACAAAGTCCCATAACTAGTCTTATCAACTCAAAAAAGGTTAAAGAGCACTGTTTAACCGTGAAGTTTTAAGAATTTTCTCGGATTTTCCTTGTCTACTTTTTTAAAAGATTTAGGCCTGAAAAAAAATAGTACAAAGACAACAACAAGGCAAAGCCCAAAAAAAGTTAAAAATTTTTTTCTAGGAACCTGAAAAATTAAACAAATCAATTGTTTTTAGCGACTGCTCCGAATTTATCATTTTGAACATTTGATATACTTTCTCCCAAGACTATCACTTCGGTTACTTGCTCCAAAGGAAACTGGAAATCTCAAACATTCTCCACTGAGTTCAATATAATTCAATTGTTCAGCTGCATCCTGCAGTGAAGTCAAATCAAAAACAAGAATATAGTGATTTGCAAAACTTTCCATGGAAAGAGCTGGGAATCCTTCCCAAAACTGGGTTGCTCTCAATGTTGTAACATAAGGACGCCATGGGGAAGATGTATCTAATGAAACAATTGTTCTCCTACAACGAAGAGTTCTAGGCTCTCTTAAATGAAACTGTTGATGGCTGAAAGGATTCTCATGAAATGTCTTGCAAAAGCTGAATTTGTATTCATTGCAACAGCTCTTCTTCTTATTGGAGCGTTATTGAAAATATTTTCTTGGACGTTTTGACGAGACAGAAGGAGAAAAGTTCTTGCTATAGTTTCCATGTAATTGTATTGAACAGGTTCTCTTTCCAGATTCCATTGCAATTTTTGATGGTTATGTTCAGCAACTAAACGTCGTCTAGTAAACAGTGAACAATCAACAATTTTCAGACTGATTTTTGGATTATCATATAGCACGTCAAAATTAGGTCTAGCACGAATAAGTTTTATTCGAACTTTTGTATTTGGTAAAAACAACTTTCCGCAAGTACAAAAATCAATGACGAGCCTCCCATGGAGTGAAAAGTTGTCCCTGTTCCTAAGGAGTTTGCTCTAACAGTGAATGGATGCATATCAAATGCATCAGGATAATCTTCAAAACTGTATCCTTGACTTGCGCGTATTCCTTTATTACTCACTGCTGACGAGTTGAATTCGTTCCACATTTGTGCCTTATGAGGCTACAGTCCATTGGCGTAAGTCCTGGTTATTTTAAACTTTACAATTGGATAATTGTGAAAGTAGTAGATTTTTACTTAAAATAAAAAAGTTTGTGGCTCCTCATCTGAGTCATCCTCGGATTTTGCTTCATGTTCTCCTTTTTCTTTTTTTTGAAAGCATCAAACATTCTTCCGCTGAATAGCTGAAGCTTTTAACTCAGTTGGGTATCACGCATATCCAAGTAGAGATTACGATCCGTTTCAAATTCAAACTCAATACTGCTTTCATCTAAAGAAATACTAGGGGAAAACTTCTTGTGTATAAGATGACAAAATTGTTTTCAAAAGTAGGAAATTGTAACAAAAAATCTCCAATGAAGAATTTGTGAAAGCCCTGTACCGAAAATGACTTTTGTTTATACTCATTTTTTTGTCAAAAATATCTTTGCGAGAGCGAATGGTTTTCAATCTACTTTTCGAGAGATGGATCTTCTAGTTCTACGCTTGGGTTTCTTTTTTCCATCTCCCAATTGTTTTCGAACTGTTTTGAGTTTTGAGTTTTTTTTTTGCGTCCACTGACAACTTATCCAATCTCTGGAGCAGCGGTTACAAACAAATCTGCTCCAATTCTTTTTGCTGCTGGGACTAAATATTTTTTTATAAAAAGGGATTGCAGTTCTCCTAAGAGTTTGCGCAAGAGCTCCAAAACTTCTTCCACGTTGTCTTGCATGTCGTCGAAAAATAAGGAAATCAGCTAATTTTTGAGAAACTTTTTCGTATGAAGATTACATTGAAAATGATTATTCGAAAACTTGCAGAACAAGAGAACAACTCGATTAATTCCTACGGACACAAAAGGAGTTTTTTGCCTGTACTATTTCTTAGTTCTGACTGTCTTTTTTAACAGTTTTGTAAACTGTAAACTTATAAATGACTGATAACTCATGTATTGTCCTGTAAAATTTAAATTTCCTTTTTTCACTTGGAAAATGAATGAAATACAGCGCCATAAGGAATTTTGGAATCACAGATTATGTTATTTTCCATAAAATCACTAAATATCATCAAACAAAATATCCCTAAAATGTCGTAAGAATACTGAGGATAATTTTGACATTTGCCTTTCCTTTTAACCCCTGTTTGATTTTGCTCTGAATCACAACCAAAATGTGACTCAAGTCAGAACTTTGAAACATAAACACTAATTGATTTTCTTGTAAACGAACGGCAGTATTTTGTGTAATTTTATCTAGTGATACATAAATTGCATTATATTCAAATGCTTGAGCATCTCAACATTCTCGAGATTTGTTGTTCATGGCCACAATTTTATCAACCAAAATATGGATACAACACTGGTTTGGTATGCATCGGTACAACCTTTCTTTTCTCCTCAAAACTTTCTCTGCCATGTACGATTGTAAATTTCCCTAAGTAACATTTTGGTACACAGAAGGGCATGATATTTCTGAAAAAGCAAACTCCCATTCTCTTTTCAAATGTATTTGTTGCGTCAGAAAGTTTGTAAAAAAACTAAGACTTTTATTTGGATGAAAATTAAAACAAGCGTTAGAAAAAAACTCAATAGTGAAAGAATCCATGACAACTGATCGATAGAAATGTATTTTAAAAAATGATTTACCTTCAATCTGAACAATTTTTAGCTATTTTTTATAAAGTTTCCCAAATTTTCTTCTTTGTCGAGATTTTTGATGATGTATGTAAGAGTCTTTTTTGTAGATTTTGCCGATTTTTAAAAAATATCATTTGTAAGTTGTGGTTTGTATACTTTTCGGAAAGGTTTATCATTCTTTTAAAATTCTCACTCTATCTTCAACTTTGAACTTTAGCTTCCTATACCTTTTTAGATGTTTATTATACAGAAATGAGAGGGAAATAAAATTTTTTACATCTGTAGGTGATTTCCCAATAGATCTATTAACGCAATAATTTATTGTAGCTACAAACTGAGGTACTTGTAAATGCATTTTTCAACATGATCTTCTATGTAGCGGTAAATTATGTGTTTTAACGATTGAATGGCTCTCTCTGCAAAAGCGGCTTTTTTGTTTCACTCAGTTTTTTTTTGAGAAATTTTTTGGAAAGCATGCAAAGTTTCTTTGGTATTTTTGGTTTTGATGGTTTGAAAACTGACAAATCGTGAAAAAACATCAACAGCAACCAAAAATAATTTAACTCCATTGTTTTGGCTCGCTAGTTTGTCCACAAAGGTCAAGTCCATACACCAAACTTCATTGATATAAATTGAAAAAGCTTGAAGTCTTCGTCGAAAACGTGTGATTCGAAGACCAAATTTTGTATACTGAGTTATGACCTATTGGTTATACTTATAGAGTTGTTTCAGATGAGTTACACGGTCTGCTCGTCACGTTATCTTTTTTTCGGGCGGATAGAATTGTGCAACTTCTTAGTCTAATACCGATCTAAATCTAATTCCTATACCCCCTAGTCTCAATAGATCTAGTGTATACTGGTTTATGCGAGTTAGTTCTTTGAGTTTATCCAGAAAGAGAACAACTATAAACAAAATTTTATTTGAAATGTTCTGGTGCTGAAGCTACAAGTAGGATTGTTGCCGTAGTCACTACCCTCGCAGGATTTAAAATATGGACTCAACATCGCAGCAAGAAACAGAGCAATGGCCATATCGATGTTGATCTCACATACCGATCTCAGTCTCTTGGCACTCTACACGGAAAGGTCAAACTTAATCTTTTACGTAGTCTCACTCTAAGCTTAAACAAATCGATCTATAATCTTGACACCACCAAGACGAACCACGATCAAACAAGAAAGACTTCCGGAACCCGAACAAATGTTCTTCTATTAACTACACAAGCAACTATATCTCTCTTCTCTTCACGAAGTCACTGCTCCAACCTCTTAAAGAAACCTACTCCATCCGTCCTCCACTACAATAAACATTTTAAAAACAAAAACTCTCTAAACACGGATGGGTGGAACCAGTTTTAATTTAGTATTTATATCCAATTTATATTATTGATAAAACTATCCCTATAAAATTTTTCAAACTAGCCAATCATATTCAATTACTAACACTGACTACTGTTTGTAGTGCTGAAACTACTTGTAGTTTCAGTAAACAGAACAGATTGAAAAAATCTTAGAATACAGTTGTTCTCCTTTTAGACTAGCTCCATAACCCGACTCGCAAATACCAGTAAACACTAGATCTATTGAGTAAGATTAAGATTGGCATTAGACTAAGAAGTTGCCCGAATCGATTCGGCCGAAGATACTGTGTGCCTTATCTGAAATTACTCAATGAGAAAGCTACCTCTGGCTTAAACTCAGTAATGACATTGCAATCGAAAAAAGATGATTGAGGACAAGTTTTTGATTGTATTCGACTGTGAGTGGCTTCTCATCTCCTTTCACTTTCACAGTTTTCTTTTTCGTCTTCGTCATTTTGATTCAGACATTTTCAAATAATAGTTAAGCATTTTGCTCTAGTTGGACAAGTTGATTCGAAAAAAATGACGGTTCAGATTTGTCCACGTGCAAATTTTGTTTTCTGAAGTACTATTATAAAGTTCGCAACATTTGAAGGCTAAATTAATACGTGTCTTAGGCGCTTTTCTATTATAACCACCCACCCTTTGTCCAGTAACAAAAAATACCCATCATTCTGATTTTTATATGTCCATCGAGCTTCTCTGGTTGTTTTCACTCGCATAATAACGCTAGTGTAGTTTTTCAAAATCAGAATTTGAAAATGAGGAGACTGGAAAAGAGCAGTGCTCCAAAACCTTCAACTTCGATTATTTGATGGGCGCGGTAGGGCTCTTCCCTCTTATTTGAATTTCAGATTTGAAAAACTGTTTGAACGTTATGTAAATGCAAAAAAAAATCAGCATGATGAACAAACTAATTATTGTGAACCGATTTGTTTTTGATACTTTTCATCGTAACATCACGCATTCGGCCGCTATGTTAACAAGTAAAACAGTTAAGAAAACTGAAAACTTGATATGCGGGCGGGGGCGAGGGAGGATTTGGAAAAGAGCCAATTGAGCATGTATGGTAATTACCCAATCACGAGGAGATTACTCTCTAAACATGTATCCTTTTGGCTCTTTTCCATTTTTGTTTCGACCATTGAAAATGAAAAGGAACCTTGTATTCGGATTTCCTTGCTTTTGCTTTTTTTTCTTTTTTTCCACCCAAAACCAGGTACCATAAATATGCATCGGACTGCGTTGAGTGATATATATATATATATATATATATTTAAATCCTTTCAGTCGTGATTCGAACCCTACAATAATTCAAAATGCTTTACCAGTGTCAAGAAAGAGCGGTTTGAAATATTTGAATTTTTTTTTAATTTTGAGCAATAAAGCGAGAGAGCAGGCTTATTAGAGCAAATTAGTAGTAAGTAAGCCACGAACTTTTTATCCAAGCCCTGAAAAACCTAGTAAAAAACCTTTTTGCTCTTTTCCACTCCCCCCACATTTCAAACGCTTCAGTTTTTCATTTGTCGTGCATGTTATTATGGCTGAATGCGTGGTGTTACGATGCAAGTATTGAAAAAAATGTGTTCACAAAACTTAATTTGTTCACTATAGTATTAGATGTTGAGGCTAAATTGGGGCAGGGGGGATGGGAGCATGGCGGACTCCATGTGTAAGGGTACGTTATAGGTTTCCTGTCCGCTATGCTATGTATTGACATTAGGTATAGAGTGTACTGTGTATTAAGATAGGGAATACCAATGGTAAGGTTTCAGTGTGATCGTAAGACAAAGATAAATGGTATTATTTTGGGTTTTGTGTGAAAATGTCTAATTTCTCCGCAAACATTTTTGTGCGCGTTATCTAACTGTTCAAGTTCACTGCTTAATTACGTGTAATTTGTGCAAAGAGGGTCTTGTAATTAGTTTTTTGGCACATGGTTTGTCAGTGGTAAGAGTTTTTGATTAAAAATTAGGGTTTTTTAATCAAAAAAATTGAAAAATTTTCAAAAAAACTTAAAAACACGATAATATTTGGTTAAGTTCGACCCCTTTTATTTCTTTTAATAGATGATATGTTTAAAACAGTGATTATTAGTTTCAAACAGTGTTCTATCTACCTGAAACTATGCTGAAACCTACTGAAACTTCGAACAAAGTCATTTTTTTTCGAAAGAAAAAAAATGAATTACAAAGAAAATATATAAATCACTGCATCATATAGTAATTTTACTAATATAACTCACACTTACAAATAAAGAACTACGGTTTTGATTAAAATTACTTATGAAATTCAAAACAAGCACATCATGAATATTATTCAAGGTGCTCAAGTAGAATTTAAAAAGAGAAAAAGCTTAATAAATTGCATAAAATCCACACAAATTATCAGTTTTTTTTGTAGTTTTCTGGGAAACATTCGCCAATTTTTTTTTTGTTAAAAAGGAGTAAGTTGTTTTTTCCAACCCAGCCAGAGAATTAGCAAAGTAGTAAGGTTTGTCCAGTCGAGCAATCATGATCCAGTGTTCCCCCTCTATCATTGCTTGGAGGTGAGTTGATGATTGCAAAAGAGTATTTGTTAATTGATGAACTTTATCAGAGGTGTAAGATCCCATGTATTTGAACCGGAGCTCAGGAGTTCATTCAAAAATTTGCAAAAAGGGAAAAATTGTTTATCTGTCCAATAGTTTGTTGATTTACAACTAAAAACAAAGAAATTGAGAGCTTGATAATCCGTTTTAGGATTAAAAAGAAAGATTATTGACTTACACGCATTTAGGTATGAAATCAACAAAGTCCCATAACTAGTCTTATCAACTCAAAAAAGGTTAAAGAGCACTGTTTAACCGTGAAGTTTTAAGAATTTTCTCGGATTTTCCTTGTCTACTTTTTTAAAAGATTTAGGCCTGAAAAAAAAATAGTACAAAGACAACAACAAGGCAAAGCCCAAAAAAAGTTAAAAATTTTTTTCTAGGAACCTGAAAAATCAAACAAATCAATTGTTTTTAGCGACTGCTCCGAATTTATCATTTTGAACATTTGATATACTTTCTCCCAAGACTATCACTTCGGTTACTTGCTCCAAAGGAAACTGGAAATCTCAAACATTCTCCACTGAGTTCAATATAATTCAATTGTTCAGCTGCATCCTGCAGTGAAGTCAAATCAAAAACAAGAATATAGTGATTTGCAAAACTTTCCATGGAAAGAGCTGGGAATCCTTCCCAAAACTGGGTTGCTCTCAATGTTGTAACATAAGGACGCCATGGGGAAGATGTATCTAATGAAACAATTGTTCTCCTACAACGAAGAGTTCTAGGCTCTCTTAAATGAAACTGTTGATGGCTGAAAGGATTCTCATGAAATGTCTTGCAAAAGCTGAATTTGTATTCATTGCAACAGCTCTTCTTCTTATTGGAGCGTTATTGAAAATATTTTCTTGGACGTTTTGACGAGACAGAAGGAGAAAAGTTCTTGCTATAGTTTCCATGTAATTGTATTGAACAGGTTCTCTTTCCAGATTCCATTGCAATTTTTGATGGTTATGTTCAGCAACTAAACGTCGTCTAGTAAACAGTGAACAATCAACAATTTTCAGACTGATTTTTGGATTATCATATAGCACGTCAAAATTAGGTCTAGCACGAATAAGTTTTATTCGAACTTTTGTATTTGGTAAAAACAACTTTCCGCAAGTACAAAAATCAATGACGAGCCTCCCATGGAGTGAAAAGTTGTCCCTGTTCCTAAGGAGTTTGCTCTAACAGTGAATGGATGCATATCAAATGCATCAGGATAATCTTCAAAACTGTATCCTTGACTTGCGCGTATTCCTTTATTACTCACTGCTGACGAGTTGAATTCGTTCCACATTTGTGCCTTATGAGGCTACAGTCCATTGGCGTAAGTCCTGGTTATTTTAAACTTTACAATTGGATAATTGTGAAAGTAGTAGATTTTTACTTAAAATAAAAAAGTTTGTGGCTCCTCATCTGAGTCACCCTCGGATTTTGCTTCATGTTCTCCTTTTTCTTTTTTTTGAAAGCATCAAACATTCTTCCGCTGAATAGCTGAAGCTTTTAACTCAGTTGGGTATCACGCATATCCAAGTAGAGATTACGATCCGTTTCAAATTCAAACTCAATACTGCTTTCATCTAAAGAAATACTAGGGGAAAACTTCTTGTGTATAAGATGACAAAATTGTTTTCAAAAGTAGGAAATTGTAACAAAAAATCTCCAATGAAGAATTTGTGAAAGCCCTGTACCGAAAATGACTTTTGTTTATACTCATTTTTTTGTCAAAAATATCTTTGCGAGAGCGAATGGTTTTCAATCTACTTTTCGAGAGATGGATCTTCTAGTTCTACGCTTGGGTTTCTTTTTTCCATCTCCCAATTGTTTTCGAACTGTTTTGAGTTTTGAGTTTTTTTTTTGCGTCCACTGACAACTTATCCAATCTCTGGAGCAGCGGTTACAAACAAATC
>NW_026970709.1:0-13450 GCF_963678635.1 Symsagittifera roscoffensis | reverse complement strand
GGTACTTGTAGGCCGGGAAAATCGATATACGTAGTAGGTCAAAACCGAAGATCGAAAACATGACAGTATCATGTATCGATATTCTTCGATTTTTACTTGAGAGACCGAAAATCGATATTTTGCTCAAAAAACTGAATTAGTTTTTTGCCACCGACACAGAACAAAAGCAATCCCGCAAAAGCAAAAACACAACATTTTCATCAAACTTTTTTTGCCATAGTTGAAAATTATAACACGAAAGTATCAAAAATATCCCAAAGATCGAAGTATTTTACATTTTTAGGGAAAATTGATTATTACAGTATCGAAAAAACTAACATCGATATTCATATTGAAAACTGCCTTTCAAAAACATCAATATTCGTAATGATTTTCGATTTATTGATATATCGATAGAAATATCTATTGATATCGCTTTTCTGTTATAGGCCTTTTTCCAGTAATCTACGTGAAGATTCAGCGTGCGGGTTGAAGACTTTGACATCAGAAATGCTTCGGTTAAACCTCGAGCCCCTATTCCGTTCATTTTAACATCTTTTCGTGCGTCTTCATCAGTTGTGCTTAAATTGTTTACAAAGCTCTCGCCTTGCAATCGACTGATGTTTCTGCTCGATTTCAACACCATTGCAAATCTCGCTCATGAGGTTGGCAAAATTATATCTGATTTCGTCAAGCCTCATGTGGGTGTATCCATCCTTTGCTCGGTGAAAGGCGTGGGTGAGGTAACAAAATTGACCACATGCACATGTGAATGGAATTTTGGATGGTTCCAATCCATAACTAACAGAAATTACATCCCGGAATTTGGATTTTTTGAGGTTGAAATTATATCTGCTAAGTGGCAGTGCATTTAACCAGTTTGCGTGTCTTTTTTCGGAAGCAAGCTCAAGTGCGTATTTTTCACTGTGGCTCAAGTTGTTCAAATGTTAATTCTTTTTTAGTTTGTTCTTTCAGTTTTAAGTGTTTTAAAATTTTTATAGAGTTTGTCTTGCTCAGATTTAGCTGTTAATGGGTCGTATGTGTGTAGTAGTGATGATGTTTTAATTGTTCTTTCTAAAGTATTCTCATATTCAGAAGGTAGCTTGATATTTAGACCGCTCATTTTCAGTGTCATAGAAGCGACGTCTGTATGTTGATGGCTAATATTATCTTTACCAATTCAATTTGGAATGAGATTTTCCCGCAGTATCATCTCGGAGGCCTGCATGTTCTCTGTGGTATCCGCAATAGTTCTAGCTAAAAAACAATAATTTTTCTTGTACCCTTTGGAGTAAAAAGAGTACACGTTTTGTGGTGATGTTTTTTGCGATCTGCCAAGTTTTTTCAGTATTTTGTTTTGTTCTTAAAATTGAGTTTCTACGAAATTTTTCTAGTCAGTCTCGGATTCTGTGACAAAACCGAGTCTTTTGGCCCTTCTATTCTTTTGGTATTATCTAATTTTGGTAAATTTGAACACTTTCATCCCCTCGGTGGTTTTTTTGTCTTTTACAATGAGCTGACAATTCGATGCCTTTCTATGATATCTAAAAAATGTTCCGTGTTTGATAATGTTGTCAAGAACTGTTTGCAGGCTTTCCATATTTCCGACTGCGTTCCCATCGTCTGCATACCATTTTGGAGTTAAGCTGTTATCGTTGGCTAGATTTATTAAAAATAAAAAGGCTAGCCCGTACACAGCCATTGATAATGGGTCTTCTGGTGTGGTTCCTCCTCTAGATAAGAAAACTTTTTTCTACGAAGAGTTTGGATGGATGAGAGTATGAGATCTGTATAGCGGGTAGTATAGAAGAGCATATATTTCCAATGTTTTTGAAAGCCAGGCTCCGGTCTAGGGAGTTAAATAAACTTTCCGCGTCTACCAGTAATTTTGGATTGGAATCTGTTTTCTCGTATTGCTTTCTAAGCGTATAAATTGCATAATCGATGCCACCTTTTTGGCCAAGGAATATTTTTTCGAGTACCATTAATTCGCTTTTTAAGCACTTTGTGATTGTTCGACCTTTTTTTTCTGCGGATGACTTTGCCTATGCCAATTGGCCAATTTCCTCGGTTTTTATCACGTGGAAATATTCGACCTGCTTTATATGGTTCAAAATGCTCAGGACTTAGTATTCTATATCATATGCGCGCTGGGCTTTCCTCTTTTAATTATCTTACCAAACCTCGCCGTCCCAGCCATAGGCGTGTGAAGCTTCCCTGGCGTATCTAGACGCAAGAAGGAGTGAGCAGGTGGAACTACCCTTCAACAATACCTCAGGTTGTACCGTTCCCACCTTTCACTTTTTTAAAATTTTAGTTTTAATTTGAATTCTTTTCATAGTCCGAGCAGTCCAATTAAGAGTCAATAAAACAATGTAGAATCTATTAAAGTGTGATTACTTCTCTTTTTCAGGCTCAAACGTGTCAGTAATATCAATATCAATATTATTTCGAAAACTGCTATGTCAACAAAAAATATCGATATATATTTTTATATATATATAAATATATTTATTTATATCACATTCGCTGTACCTGGTACTTGTAGGGCGGGAAAATCGATATACGTAGTAGGTCAAAATCGAAGATCGAAATCATGACAGTATCAGGTATCGATATTCTTCGATTGTTACTTGAGAGACCGAAAATCGATATTTTACCCAAAAAATTGAACTGGTTTTTTGCCACCGACACAGAAAAAAAGCATTCTTGCAAAAGCGAAAACACAGCATTTTCATCAAACTTTTTTGTCGAGGTCGAAAATTACAAGACAAAAGTGTCAAAAATATTGCAAAGATCAAAATTATTTACATTTTTAAGAAAAGTTGATTTTTACAATATCAAAAAATTAACATCGATATTCATATTGAAAACTGCCTTTCAAAAACATCATTATTCGTAGAGAATTTCGATTTATTGATATATCGATAGAAATATCTATTGATATCGTTTTCCATGTTATAGACCTTTTTCCAGTAATCTTCGTGAAGTTTTAGCGTGCGGGTTGAAAACTTTGACACACAAAAAGGTTCGGCTAAACCTCGAGCCCCATAATGCGTTTATTTTATCATCTAATCGAGCGTCTTCATCAGTTGTGCTTAAATTGTTGCAAAGCTCTCGCCTTGCAATCGACTGATGTTTCTGCTCGATTTCAACATCAATGCAAACATCGCTCATGAGGTTGGCAAAATTATATCTGATTTCGTCGTGCCTCATGTGGGTGTATCCATCCTTTGCACGGGGAAAGGCGTGGATGAGGTAAAAAAATTGACCACATGCACATGTGAATGGAATTTTGGATGGTTCCAATCCATAACTAACAGAAATTACATCCCGGAATTTGGATTTTTTGAGGTTGAAATTATATCTGCTAAGTGGCAGTGCATTTAACCAGTTTGGGTGTCTTTTATCGGAGGCAAGCTCAAGTGCGTATTTTTCACTGTGGCTCAATTTGTTCAAAAGTTAGTTCGTTTTTAGTTTGTTCTTTCAGTTTTAAGTGTTTTAAAATTTTTATAGATTTTGTTTCGTTCTTAAAATTGAGTTTCTAAGAAATTTTTCTAGTCAGTCTCGCATTCTATGACAAAACCAAGTTTTTTGGACCTTCTATTCTTTTGGTATTACCTGATTTTGGTAAATTTGAACACTTTCATCGGCTCGGTGGTTTTTTTTTGTCTTTTACAATGAGCTGGCAATTCGATGCCTTTACATGATATTCAAAATATTTTCCGTGTTTGATAATGTTGTCAAGAACTGATCGCAGGCTTTCCAGATTTCCGATTGCGTTCCCATCGTCTGCATACCATTTGGAGTTAGGCTGTTATCGTTGGCTAGATTTATTAAAAATAAAGTGGCTAGCCCGTACACAGCCATTGATAGTGGGTCTTCTTGTGTAGTTCCTTCTCTTGATAAGAAAACTTTTTTTCTACGAAGAGTTTGGATGGATGAGAGTATGAGATCTGTATAGCGGGTAGTATAGAAGAGCATATATTTGCAATGTTGTTGAAAGCCAGGCTCCAGTCTAGGAAGTTAAATGGACTTTCCGCGTCTATCAGTAATTTCGGATTGGAATCTGTTTTCTCGTATTGCTTTCTAAGCGTATAAATTGCAAATTCGATGCCATCTTTTTGATCAAGGAATATTTTTTCGAGTATCATTAATTCGCTTTTTAAGCACTTTGTGATTGTTCGACCTTTATTTCTGCGAATGACTTTGCCTATGCCAATTGGCCAAACTCCTCGGTTTTTATCAAGTGGAACTATTCGACCTGCTTTATATGGTTCAAAATGCTCAGGAATTAGTATTCCATATCATATGCGCGCTGGGCTTTCCTCTTCTGATTATCTTACCAAACCTCGCCGTCCCAGCCATAGGCGTATGAAGCTTCCATGGCGTATCTAGACGCAAGATGGAGTGAGCAGGTAGAACTACCCTTCAACAATACCTCAGTTTGCACCGTTTCCACCTTTCACTTTTTTAAACTTTTAGTTTTAATTCGAATTCTTTTAATAGTCCGAGCAGTCCAATCAAGAGTCAATAAAACAGTGTAGAATCTATTAAAGAGTGATTACTTTTCTTTTTCAGGCTCAAAAGTAATTTTTACGCGGATTGAACAAGAATTTTTTTTTGAAGTTCGCTTCACCAATGATTTCTTCAAAAATTGACTTCTTCAAAAATCGCTTCACCAATGATTTCTTCAAAATTTTTGATTGTGGGACTAGTTTTTCATGGTCTTTCACTGTTCCTACACTCATCTCGCGTTTCAATTACAGGCTTGTGATGCCTTTTGCATTGAGTTGCCGGGATGGGTACAGAAATTATTATTTCTTAATGGGTCGGAGATAAACTCAATGATAGGCAATCAGACAAACTCAAATTCTGGCTAATATTGTCTTTTTACTCTCACAGCTAAAATACAATAGAACAGCATCGTAAATTGTGTATGGAAAAAGGGCCGCAACAAAAGCATTTACAAAGAAAATATATCAGGATCTGAGGGACAAAGCATTACATAAGACAAGAAAATATCAAATGGATAAAAAGTTCTGGCTGGGTTTAGCGTTTGCGTACTGTAGAAGAAAATTTTTTAAAATAAAAACTGGATTTGTTTTAGTACGCACTATATTTGGGTGAATAGAGGCATCCACACACGACGTGATAAAAAAAGCGATACGGATCAACATCCGTGGAGCCAATATCGAAAACAATTGTCAGGATGCCAGAAAACTGTCCAGCAAAAACAGAGATATATGAATCAAGTTTGCGGTTACAGCTCCGTCAATTCCAGAATAACTGCACTCCTTAACTCATTTAATGAAAAAAATCACAAGGGGCTTGAAAATGACAATCATTTATCTATATCTTTTCATACTTAGGAGAAGTTTTTGGTTCTGATAAGCATCAGCGATATAATCCAGTTACATCTGAAAAGCTAGTTAGTAACCTTCGCCCAGAAGTACATATCGACGGAAAATAAAGCCAGGTTCTTAAAAGACTGGCTAGCGTCTAAACACAGCTCTACATGCTTTGCACCGTCTCTGCCAAAGCCAGTTCTTTTGGTGGTCTTTCTAACATTAGGTCGACAAAAAAAACGTTACTGTTTCCGGCTTCGATCAGAACGCTCTAATTAACTTCAATACATGCAAAAATAATGAGCTAGTGGCTGGGTCTCAGTATCCCCAGACCAAGAGGCCAGTCCTAATAACAGGGCTACAACTTATTCATCATATTACGATTGTTTTCGTTCAGTAGACAAAAATCATCATCTCCATCGAAGATGGATCAACCCTTTCCCTCAACTCTTAGCTTCTCATGATCTGAAAAGAATTTTAGATGTTATTAATTCAATTCAGGACATCTCCAGGAATCTAAAAGTTTGTTAAATAAATGTTTAAGTTCTATCCCGAGACTCTTCCGGATTCTGGAATCCGGAGAAATAACGTCCTTATTTCTTTCCGAAAGGCTGGACACGTCGTCCCAACACCCTTCCTGGTTCTCATGAGTTGCCTTTTAACGATTGTAACTGCACAATCGATACATCTCGGAAAGGTCTTTCAACAATAAATTCAACTGCTATTTCAATTTGTATTGTTCACCTCGTCTGTTTCAACAAATATCGTTGTTCTCTCTGAGAAACTTGTTGTTGTTGTGTTTTTCCATTTCAGTTGGTATGAAATCTCAAATTCGTGACGTGCTTTTATTTCGAAACGAATTTTTAAAAAATCTTTTGAAACTCCAAATTAACCCTTTTAATCAAAATGGTACAGTGCCATCGAACAGAATTTACAAAATGCATGAAATCACTTTTATCCACGTCATATCGACTCACTGCAAAATACAAATGGCATCATACTACACTATTCTAGCTTTCCAAATTCTTTAACTAATCTGCACTTTCGAGGATATCACTTAAGATGAAACATTTTTTCTGATTTCCAACGTCTATGTCCCAATTTAATTTTTTCTCCTTGGTATAAAAAGTGTTGGGACGCGGGACGGTCCTACCAACCAACAAACTAAAATTATCCTACTATGCTTCTTCCCTTCGGAAAGTTAGTTGTTATTGGTCCTGGATAATACAACTAAGGAACTCGTTGGTTAGAGGGAACTTTGATATAATCTCCCTCTTCAAGAGATTACCCAAGCCTTTCATGTCACCACAAAGTGATCAGTCATCTTAGTTAACTAAAAACAATCATGCAGGCTGGAAATTTTATTATACTCTCCACTCAATCCTCTCTAAAAAATAGTAAGTGTCTCTAAAGCCACTAACTAGAATCACAATGCAAATTTACAAATGCAACAAATTCTTTAATCTTCAAAATTCAACTAAATGTTTTCTCTTCAGTTTCAATTGCAAATTTAGTTGCTTTGCTTTTCATTTGAGTTTTTCTCACACAAAATGATTTTGAGTTTTAATCTCTTCTGTTTTGTTGCTTCTTAATTTTTTTCTTTGTTCACTCTCTGTTTTTGTCGTTTAGAAATTCTAAAATTTCTATTTTCTTCTAATTTTTGACTCAGTGTCTTGCAACACGTCGGTAGCTATTCTGACGCTGTGAGGGGCAGTCCTCTAACACTTCTGCTCTTCTACTCTTTGTTTACAACAAGGTAGAGGATCAACGTTAGTTTCTCTGTTTTCGAAAATATCATTATTTGTATCGAATATCGATATGTCTACAAAAAAAATTAGAAATGCTTCGGTTAAACCTCGAGCCCCTATTCCGTTCATTTTAACATCTTTTCGTGCGTCTTCATCAGTTGTGCTTAAATTGTTTACAAAGCTCTCGCCTTGCAATCGACTGATGTTTCTGCTCGATTTCAACACCATTGCAAATCTCGCTCATGAGGTTGGCAAAATTATATCTGATTTCGTCAAGCCTCATGTGGGTGTATCCATCCTTTGCTCGGTGAAAGGCGTGGGTGAGGTAACAAAATTGACCACATGCACATGTGAATGGAATTTTGGATGGTTCCAATCCATAACTAACAGAAATTACATCCCGGAATTTGGATTTTTTGAGGTTGAAATTATATCTGCTAAGTGGCAGTGCATTTAACCAGTTTGCGTGTCTTTTTTCGGAAGCAAGCTCAAGTGCGTATTTTTCACTGTGGCTCAAGTTGTTCAAATGTTAATTCTTTTTTAGTTTGTTCTTTCAGTTTTAAGTGTTTTAAAATTTTTATAGAGTTTGTCTTGCTCAGATTTAGCTGTTAATGGGTCGTATGTGTGTAGTAGTGATGATGTTTTAATTGTTCTTTCTAAAGTATTCTCATATTCAGAAGGTAGCTTGATATTTAGACCGCTCATTTTCAGTGTCATAGAAGCGACGTCTGTATGTTGATGGCTAATATTATCTTTATCAATTCAATTTGGAATGAGATTTTCCCGCAGTATCATCTCGGAGGCCTGCATGTTCTCTGTGGTATCCGCAATAGTTCTAGCTAAAAAACAATAATTTTTCTTGTACCCTTTGGAGTAAAAAGAGTACACGTTTTGTGGTGATGTTTTTTGCGATCTGCCAAGTTTTTTCAGTATTTTGTTTTGTTCTTAAAATTGAGTTTCTACGAAATTTTTCTAGTCAGTCTCGGATTCTGTGACAAAACCGAGTCTTTTGGCCCTTCTATTCTTTTGGTATTATCTAATTTTGGTAAATTTGAACACTTTCAACCCCTCGGTGGTTTTTTTGTCTTTTACAATGAGCTGACAATTCGATGCCTTTCTATGATATCTAAAAAATGTTCCGTGTTTGATAATGTTGTCAAGAACTGTTCGCAGGCTTTCCATATTTCCGACTGCGTTCCCATCGTCTGCATACCATTTTGGAGTTAAGCTGTTATCGTTGGCTAGATTTATTAAAAATAAAATGGCTAGCCCGTACACAGCCATTGATAATGGGTCTTCTGGTGTGGTTCCTCCTCTAGATAAGAAAACTTTTTTCTACGAAGAGTTTGGATGGATGAGAGTATGAGATCTGTATAGCGGGTAGTATAGAAGAGCATATATTTCCAATGTTTTTGAAAGCCAGGCTCCGGTCTAGGGAGTTAAATAAACTTTCCGCGTCTACCAGTAATTTTGGATTGGAATCTGTTTTCTCGTATTGCTTTCTAAGCGTATAAATTGCATAATCGATGCCACCTTTTTGGCCAAGGAATACTTTTTCGAGTACCATTAATTCGCTTTTTAAGCACTTTGTGATTGTTCGACCTTTTTTTTCTGCGGATGACTTTGCCTATGCCAATTGGCCAATTTCCTCGGTTTTTATCACGTGGAAATATTCGACCTGCTTTATATGGTTCAAAATGCTCAGGACTTAGTATTCTATATCATATGCGCGCTGGGCTTTCCTCTTTTAATTATCTTACCAAACCTCGCCGTCCCAGCCATAGGCGTGTGAAGCTTCCCTGGCGTATCTAGACGCAAGAAGAAGTGAGCAGGTGGAACTACCCTTCAACAATACCTCAGGTTGTACCGTTCCCACCTTTCACTTTTTTAAAATTTTAGTTTTAATTTGAATTCTTTTCATAGTCCGAGCAGTCCAATTAAGAGTCAATAAAACAATGTAGAATCTATTAAAGTGTGATTACTTCTCTTTTTCAGGCTGAAACGTGTCAGTAATATCAATATCAATATTATTTCGAAAACTGCTATGTCAACAAAAAATATCGATATATATTTTTATATATATATAAATATATTTATTTATATCACATTCGCTGTACCTGGTACTTGTAGGGCGGGAAAATCGATATACGTAGTAGGTCAAAATCGAAGATCGAAATCATGACAGTATCAGGTATCGATATTCTTCGATTGTTACTTGAGAGACCGAAAATCGATATTTTACCCAAAAAATTGAACTGGTTTTTTGCCACCGACACAGAAAAAAAGCATTCTTGCAAAAGCGAAAACACAGCATTTTCATCAAACTTTTTTTGTCGAGGTCGAAAATTACAAGACAAAAGTGTCAAAAATATTGCAAAGATCAAAATTATTTACATTTTTAAGGAAAGTTGATTTTTACAATATCAAAAAATTAACATCGATATTCATATTGAAAACTGCCTTTCAAAAACATCATTATTCGTAGAGAATTTCGATTTATTGATATATCGATAGAAATATCTATTGATATCGTTTTCCATGTTATAGACCTTTTTCCAGTAATCTTCGTGAAGTTTTAGCGTGCGGGTTGAAAACTTTGACACACAAAAAGGTTCGGCTAAACCTCGAGCCCCATAATGCGTTTATTTTATCGTCTAATCGAGCGTCTTCATCAGTTGTGCTTAAATTGTTGCAAAGCTCTCGCCTTGCAATCGACTGATGTTTCTGCTCGATTTCAACATCAACGCAAACATCGCTCATGAGGTTGGCAAAATTATATCTGATTTCGTCGTGCCTCATGTGGGTGTATCCATCCTTTGCACGGTGAAAGGCGTGGATGAGGTAAAAAAATTGACCACATGCACATGTGAATGGAATGTTGGATGGTTCCAATCCATAACTAACAGAAATTTCATCACGGAATTTGGATTTTTTGAGGTTGAAATTATATCTGCTAAGTGGCAGTGCATTTAACCAGTTTGGGTGTCTTTTATCGGAGGCAAGCTCAAGTGCGTATTTTTCACTGTGGCTCAATTTGTTCAAAAGTTAGTTCGTTTTTAGTTTGTTCTTTCAGTTTTAAGTGTTTTAAAATTTTTATAGATTTTGTTTCGTTCTTAAAATTGAGTTTCTAAGAAATTTTTCTAGTCAGTCTCGCATTCTATGACAAAACCAAGTTTTTTGGACCTTCTATTCTTTTGGTATTACCTGATTTTGGTAAATTTGAACACTTTCATCGGCTCGGTGGTTTTTTTTTGTCTTTTACAATGAGCTGGCAATTCGATGCCTTTACATGATATTCAAAATATTTTCCGTGTTTGATAATGTTGTCAAGAACTGATCGCAGGCTTTCCAGATTTCCGATTGCGTTCCCATCGTCTACATACCATTTGGAGTTAGGCTGTTATCGTTGGCTAGATTTATTAAAAATAAAGTGGCTAGCCCGTACACAGCCATTGATAGTGGGTCTTCTTGTGTAGTTCCTTCTCTTGATAAGAAAACTTTTTTTCTACCAAGAGTTTGGATGGATGAGAGTATGAGATCTGTATAGCGGGTAGTATAGAAGAGCATATATTTGCAATGTTGTTGAAAGCCAGGCTCCAGTCTAGGAAGTTAAATGGACTTTCCGCGTCTATCAGTAATTTCGGATTGGAATCTGTTTTCTCGTATTGCTTTCTAAGCGTATAAATTGCAAATTCGATGCCATCTTTTTGATCAAGGAATATTTTTTCGAGTATCATTAATTCGCTTTTTAAGCACTTTGTGATTGTTCGACCTTTATTTCTGCGAATGACTTTGCCTATGCCAATTGGCCAAACTCCTCGGTTTTTATCAAGTGGAACTATTCGACCTGCTTTATATGGTTCAAAATGCTCAGGAATTAGTATTCCATATCATATGCGCGCTGGGCTTTCCTCTTCTGATTATCTTACCAAACCTCGCCGTCCCAGCCATAGGCGTATGAAGCTTCCATGGCGTATCTAGACGCAAGAAGGAGTGAGCAGGTAGAACTACCCTTCAACAATACCTCAGGTTGCACCGTTTCCACCTTTCACTTTTTTAAACTTTTAGTTTTAATTCGAATTCTTTTAATAGTCCGAGCAGTCCAATCAAGAGTCAATAAAACAGTGTAGAATCTATTAAAGAGTGATTACTTTTCTTTTTCAGAATCAAAAGTAATTTTTACGCGGATTGAACAAGAATTTTTTTTTGAAGTTCGCTACACCAATGATTTCTTCAAAAATTGACTTCTTCAAAAATCGCTTCACCAATGATTTCTTCAAAATTTTTGATTGTGGGACTAATTTTTCATGGTTTTTCACTGTTCCTACACTCATCTCGCGTTTCAATTACAGGCTAGTGATGCCTTTTGCATTGAGTTGCCGGGATGGGTACAGAAATTATTATTTCTTAATGGGTCGGAGATAAACTCAATGATAGGCAATCAGACAAACTCAAATTCTGGCTAATATTGTCTTTTTACTCTCACAGCTAAAATACAATAGAACAGCAGCGTAAATTGTGTATGGAAAAAGGGCCGCAACAGAAGCATTTACAAAGAAAATATATCAGGATCTGAGGGACAAAGCATTACATAAGACAAGAAAATATCAAATGGATAAAAAGTTCTGGCTGGGTTTAGCGTTTGCGTACTGTAGAAGAAAATTTTTTAAAATAAAAACTGGATTTGTTTTAGTACGCACTATATTTGGGTGAATAGAGGCATCCACACACGACGTGATAAAAAAAGCGATACGGATCAACATCCGTGGAGCCAATATCGAAAACAATTGTCAGGATGCCAGAAAACTGTCCAGCAAAAACAGAGATATATGAATCAAGTTTGCGGTTACAGCTCCGTCAATTCCAGAATAACTGCACTCCTTAACTCATTTAATGAAAAAAATCACAAGGGGCTTGAAAATGACAATCATTTATCTATATCTTTTCATACTTAGGAGAAGTTTTTGGTTCTGATAAGCATCAGCGATATAATCCAGTTACATCTGAAAAGCTAGTTAGTAACCTTCGCCCAGAAGTACATATCGACGGAAAATAAAGCCAGGTTCTTAAAAGACTGGCTAGCGTCTAAACACAGCTCTACATGCTTTGCACCGTCTCTGCCAAAGCCAGTTCTTTTGGTGGTCTTTCTAACATAAGGTCGACAAAAAAAACGTTACTGTTTCCGGCTTCGATCAGAACGCTCTAATTAACTTCAATACATGCAAAAATAATGAGCTAGTGGCTGGGTCTCAGTATCCCCAGACCAAGAGGCCAGTCCTAATAACAGGGCTACAACTTATTCATCATATTACGATTGTTTTCGTTCGTAGACAAAAATCATCATCTCCATCGAAGATGGATCAACCCTTTCCCTCAACTCTTAGCTTCTCATGATCTGAAAAGAATTTTAGATGTTATTAATTCAATTCAGGACATCTCCAGGAATCTAAAAGTTTGTTAAATAAATGTTTAAGTTCTATCCCGAGACTCTTCCGGATTCTGGAATCCGGAGAAATAACGTCCTTATTTCTTTCCGAAAAGCTGGACACGTCGTCCCAACACCCTTCCTGGTTCTCATGAGTTGCCTTTTAACGATTGTAACTGCACAATCGATACATCTCGGAAAGGTCTTTCAACAATAAATTCAACTGCTATTTCAATTTGTATTGTTCACCTCGTCTGTTTCAACAAATATCGTTGTTCTCTCTGAGAAACTTGTTGTTGTTGTGTTTTTCCATTTCAGTTGGTATGAAATCTCAAATTCGTGACGTGCTTTTATTTCGAAACGAATTTTTAAAAAATCTTTTGAAACTCCAAATTAACCCTTTTAATCAAAATGGTACAGTGCCATCGAACAGAATTTACAAAATGCATGAAATCACTTTTATCCACGTCATATCGACTCACTGCAAAATACAAATGGCATCATACTACACTATTCTAGCTTTCCAAATTCTTTAACTAATCTGCACTTTCGAGGATATCACTTAAGATGAAACATTTTTTCTGATTTCCAACGTCTATGTCCCAATTTAATTTTTTCTCCTTGGTATAAAAAGTGTTGGGACGCGGGACGGTCCTACCAACCAACAAACTAAAATTATCCTACTTATGCTTCTTCCTTCGGAAAGTTAGTTGTTATTGGTCCCTGGATAATACAACTAAGGAAACTCGTTGGTTAGAGGGAACTTTGATATAATCTCCCTCTTCAAGAGATTACCAAGCCTTTCATGTCACCACAAAGTGATCAGTCATCTTAGTTAACTAAAAACAATCATGCAGGCTGGAAATTTTATTATACTCTCCACTCAATCCTCTCTAAAAAATAGTAAGTGTCTCTTAAAGCCACTAACTAGAATCACAATGCAAATTTAC
>NW_026970708.1:0-18292 GCF_963678635.1 Symsagittifera roscoffensis | reverse complement strand
TGGTTTTTAAAAAAAATGTAAAAAATGCCAGTTGAAAAGCCGGAGTTTATTGATATGAACTATTCAGATCATTGTATCTTTTTGAGACCCGGAGTGGGCCGGCTGCTCTTAAGCCCCCTATCCCCCCATGAGGAAGTGTGTGTATCATTTGAACATGCGGGTGAGGTTGTTTTGTACCGGAAAAAATTGTGCCACCCATTTGTTAGTTTCAGTCAAATTATAAGTCGTCGCATGCATGCGTTGGGCGTTGATACAGAATTTAAATTTTTGCGAGAGCAAAAATTCTTGAACTAACAACAGTCATTCGAAATTTCTTAACCTTCTTCCTCAAAAAGTAAGATGTAACAAATCAGCGAAAAAATGTTTTAAAATTTTTCAAATCTAGAAAGTTCTGCGAGATAAAAATTTTGTCAGGTTGCAACAAAAAATTGTAACCATCTTTAATATTTTTTTGTTTTTTTTTCTAGGTAAATTTTACAACGGCGGCTGAATTTGTTATTTTCCAATCATACACGTTGGATAATTTGTAAAAGTGCACTTGAGGTGCTCAACTGGAACTGACTATTTTGGTTTTTACACTCCTAAAACAGAGACTAGACACGACTGCTGTTTATCAAATCAGTCAAAGTGTCCCAACCGCTCCTCAGGCTGGAAAAAAATGCTACGAGCAAGGAATGAAATAGTTGATAAACTGAAAGATTAAAACTTTTTTCGTTTTATTGCCCAAGCTATATATTATACAAATGAGGTATATGAGGTTTTGCACTGTAATGAGAACGCAAAAAAGATTGAAATCAGTTCAATTTAGAATGGAAAAAAAATATCCCTTTTTGAATTATTGTGGTTAAAGTAGTCCCATTTTTAAAACCTCAAAAAATTAGAAGAAATCATAGAAAACGATTTTTCCAAGGAGAACTTAAGTCTGCGATATATTGCAGGTGGTAAAAGTTTTGGTCAAAAATCTTGTTGAAAAGTGAAATTTTGACTGAATAAAAAATTAATCCAAGCTTAAAAATTTGCCGATTTCTTCAGACACGGATTGAAAACATTGGTTTCGAATCAAAGCTTGGAATCAATGATTTGATTTAGAATTAATTATTTGATTTGGAATCAATGATTTAATTTGGGGTTAAGTTTATGTGGGAAAATTTATATCATGCGTTAGTTTTTCCATTTTGATATAAAGTGTTGATTTGAATTATCCGAACAAAAAGAAAAATACTTGAGCATTAAAACTGTCTTCTTTCAAACTGTGCTGATTTTAGACAAAAATCATTGAGAACAAAATATATATAATATTTTAGCAGAATCAATAACATTATGAGGTCAAATTGTGTATTTTGTGAATTGTAAGCTCTCTTTGTTTTTTTTTATTCTTTCGTTTTTTTATCAATCCGACAAAATTTTAACAACTTTAAAGATTTGTCTCTGGAATCCATTAGACACAAACAAAAATGGGCGCATATCCAGTGAATAGTTTGATTTCGCATTGAAGGTGATGTTTCCTTTTCAAAATTCCAGACTAAATTTTTACCCAAAAAAGGAACTATTTTTTGGCTTTTTATTGAATCCAAAATTACGCTCCGAGAAAGTTTAAAAAAGTATAATTTCTCAGCAAACGTAAAAATTGATTTTTTTTGTTTGATTAACAAGAAGTATCTTTCTTACTATAGAAAAAAAAACCACTGTTTGATATGGACACAATTTTAAAAATTCGTTTTTCTCAGTTTTCAGAGATAATACTCTTACCCTTTTTCAAGTTTGTTGTTATCTGCTATAATTATTGCTCAGTCTAATATAATTATTTTAGTTTTTAAGCGGTAGTTTTAGCGTAGTTTTGGATTGACTAAAGAAGCCAAAAAATAACCCATTTCGGGGTAAAATATTGGGCCGGAATTTCGAAAAACAATTTCCTCCTTATTTATTCTGCTAAAAATCTAAGCAAGTTTGATTTTCATCATTTCTTGTCTGAAATCAACACAATTTGAGGGAATCGCGTTTTAATTTTCACATGCGTTTTATCCGGATAAGTTAAATCGGCATTGTATACATTAGCATCAATAGTTTTCAAAACGAATAAAAATTTGGTTGAAATTCACAAATAAAAAATCTAAGCTTTTCTGGAGGAAAACGCTCCCTTGCACAAGTGTTCCGTCTTTCTCTTTTAAGTTCGAAACCCTAAAAAGTTACTGTTTGTTTTGCTATTTTTAATAATTTCAAAATCCGATAAAAACGGAATAATGCTTTGAAAAAAAAAATAACACACAAAGAAATAAAACACTGTTTTAGGAACCAGGCAAAATAATTTTTAGGGAGCCTTAACGAGCCCAAATATTGAAGGTTTTAGTAACTCCCTTGCCAATGGATTTAGCTAATTAAATTTAGTCGAATCAAACATTTTCTTTTGCTCGAGCACAAATTAGAAACCAAAAGCAGTTTGTTGTTTCAACGAACTATCAGTGTTTGTATCATCAATTTGCGAGTGGATTTAGGAGGGGAGGTGGGGGGGGGGTGGGGGTTGGAGGTAGTATTTTGCGACTTACGTTTTCACCTGAGCAACCCTAAAAAATATCAAATAGTGTTAGTATAAAAAAAATTATAAATTTCAAATCACAACTTTTTCACTTGATACGAGTAGACGAAGAACTGGTTGAAAGAAACCATTTGTAAATCTATTTGATAATTGATATAAATTGTATCGCTGGATCCACATTCAAAATCAAGTCTTTTAAAATCTCTTGAAAAATTGCCTTTTTGAAAAACGCCTAGTGAAAAATCGCCTCAAAATAACCTATTAAAATTTCCAGCAAATTGTTGAAAACTCAGTGTACCCAGTAAGCTTTAATTTCTTCTCAATCAGATTAAATCAGATTTTTTAAAATAAAAACCAGCATTTTTTGATTTTTATAAACGTTCAACTTTTTTTGTGAGACCAGTTTGAACAATTTTCTATGCTATGATTCGTTTAGCCGCAAGAATTGTTACTTCAGAAAACAAATCATTGTATGAAATCGATGAATATATAAACAATTTGGGGTACTTTTGCTATTTTAGACCAGCTTTTCCCGATTCCTCAAAAACATCATTGAGTGCAATCTCCACTTGCACTTGGGTAGCTTTAACTGGGAGTGGCAAAGACAAAAAGCGAGACACAAGAGGTCAAACTGCCACATCCTTTGAGGTCAACCAGGTCAAATAGAGCAGCTCAATTTGACAGCTCCAATGAAATATAATGGTTAACCAACAAAATTCACCCACTTAAATTCAACAAAGACAAAAACAAATTCTGGAAATATTCGCAGTAGTTTTGAATTTTTTAGAGAATAAAAATCTGTACAATTTGTTTAATAATCATGATTTTTGTTTTAGCCGCTACAAGTAATTCTGCTAGTCATACAACTCAATTTTTTTGTCGTTTTTGTGCCATTAAAACTTATCATATTTTGAAGGCATACTAAAGCTGATGGCTTTTTTAAAGACCTTCTTAGGATCTTACATGAAACAATATACTGGAAATCGATCAAGGAGAGCAGTAAATTTTGGAGACAAGAGTTAATGCAAGCTTCTTCAAGCGCTACCGTAATAATCGGAAACTTTTCGGAAACTGATGATCGGATTCAGCCAAAACTTCTTAGTCAGTTTTTGCCTCTCAAAATACTTGGATTAGAAGAAAAAACGCTGAACAATATGAACATTTTCAAGCCACGCCTCACAAAAACTAAAGCATACTACCTAGTAATACAAAACAATTGATTGAAGTTCTAGCTCCAGTTTAAATAACTTTTTCCAACCCGAAAGATTTGTTTTAAAAACCCCTTCATGAAAAGCATCAAACTTGCTCAATTTTGTAGAAAATGAAAAGAGTGCAAATACAGCAAAAAATTGTTCTTCACTTCCATTACGAGTCCAATCTGTGCCTTTTGTGAAACTGTAAGAGGATTCTGTAACAAGGACGCTCTCTTTTGTTCTTCTTTTGTTCTTTCATTTTCTTTCATTGTTCCAACTAAATTTAACATGTTCAAAGAATTATTTTTGGAATCAAGGAATATAAAGACCCAACGTTTGGCCTCGTAATGCCAAGAAAAACAAAGGTAAGCAACATCGCAGTTTGATTGGAGCTTCATGGCTTTAATTTTTTAAAAACCAGACAAAAATGTTCAGTCTTGAGTTACTAATTGGGAGGATTAAAAACAATGCGAATTGAGATTTTTTTTTGCGGTGGTTGTTGGGGGATTAAAATCCAGCGACCGATCAAAATTTTTAATCCAAAAAAAAATTGAAAAGCTTGCGTCGAAAATCAAAAAAGTTTTTTTGAGAGAAGACTTGAAAGCAAGAGCCATAAAAGTTAGAAATTTATTTAAACAGTCATAGGTGAGATTAAAAAAAGAAGAACAAGTGATTTCAAAACACAACATTCCGAGTGCAGAAGAATTGAATGATTTTTTATTGAAATTGGTCAGAAGCTAATCGAAACTGAAACAACACAAAATTTTTTTTTAAATGTTGTGGATAATAAAAATATCATGATTTTTCAAACCATTTCACCCCAAAGAGTTTATGAAGTATTTAAAAGCCTGCAGAAAAAAAACAGCCTTGGTAGTTACAACCAAAGTAACAACCTAAAAAATAGGTCCGGTTATATCTGATCTACTGAGTTGCCTTTTCAATGAATCTGTAGAGTTATTATCCTTTAATTTTTAAGGTTGCAAAAGTTCAACCAATTCAAAAAAAATGGCACATTGTCAGATTGTGGTAAATACAGACCCTATATCTGTTTTTACTATTTATGGGGAAAATTATCAAAAATTTTATTTAAAATCGCTTGAGAAGTTTTCTGAAAAAATATGGTGTATTAACAGCAAGTCAGAACGGATTCCGAAATAAAAAAAACAGCTGATATTATCTTAGAACTCAGTGAACAAAATGTGGAGAATTTAGAAGACAATGTTGGCTCCGTGTGTACGCTGATAGATCTTATAAAAGCGTTCGACACAATTGATGACAAAATATTACTGAAAAATTGCAAATTATACTGTTTACGTGGTAAATTTACAGATCATATGAGGTCATACCTTGAAAACCGTGAACAGTACGTTTATTATAACAATTCAATTCAATATCAGACACTAAAACAATCTACTATGGTGTACGACATTGTTCAGTCTTGGGTCCTTTGTTGTTTTTGCTGTATAACAACAGTTTGCCAAACGTCTGTTGGCATAATAAAATTTTACTGTTTGCTGATGATTGCACATTGTATAAAACAACTGAAACAGGAAATCAGCAGTAGGTGAATTCTGATACAAGCAATGTTGAATAATGGTTTTTGGAGAATAAGCTTAATGTAAACAAGAATAAAACAGCCGCCTTAGAAATTAACAGATATAAATTCTGTAAAAATAGATCCCATAAGTACTTAGGACTAATAATTGACGAAAAAATTAAATTTGAAAACACACATCGATAACACTTTGAAACAGGCAGCCAAATCTTGCTCGATGATCTATCAACTCAGATATTATTTGAACACATCTACACTGCTCAAGATAAACAAAACGCATATTCAACCAATATATCAATATAGTGTACTGATATATGGCAGACCTAATAAGATTGATATAAAAAGATTGAAAACAAGCGAAGACTTGTGTGGAGTAACTGTTTTAAAATTAAAAAATCGGAAAGTCTGAACAATTTCCTGACAAACATAAACTCTGTTTGGTTCGGGAGTTACAGTTTATGAGCTTTTTAAACTCATGATTAAAATTATCAGACAATCGTGTGGAAATAAAAAATTTCATGAAAAAATAAGTGAACAGGAGATAAGAGATACTAACAGAACAGGCAAATTAACACAAAAATTTCGCAGGCGAAATGAGCTTTTTACAAGAGCAAAAAAGAAAATCAAAAACATGTTTCGTATATATATATATATATATATATATATATATATATATATATATATATATATATATATTTGTGACAAGGAACTTTTTCTAAATATGTTATGATAAATTTCAACCCCTTGTTATAGTATTTTTGCTAATTTATTTTGATTGTTAGACAAAAACAAAAACAAACAGTTTTTTTGTCATTTAGTTTTTTATTGTGATATTTGAAGCAATTTTGCGGTTTTTTTGGTATATGATTTTAGTTTAAGAAGTAGGCGAAAAGATTTTTCTCAAGGAGATGCCATCCGACAGACTGATGCCTTTTTGGTATTCTCCGAGCCGAAGTTTATTATAGACGTACATTTTCGTAGAATGTATGCTTTTAAGTTTTGGCTTGAAAATAAAAATAAATTTAATAAATTAAGTTCTGACTGCCTTTTAAAGTCTTTCAAGAAGTTTGCACTCCAGCAAAATGGACAGATTTTCAAAAAAAAGGAAAAAATTTCAAAATTTTTTTTTTGACAGTCATCACTCCACGCGCTATGGTAAGAGCAAAATGTTATGTTTCGCAAAGAAAAATCTAGATCAATTAGCTTGTGTGAATTCAATCTGGAACAATTTCTAAGACGGATTGAACCTCCGTTACTTGTTAATAGCACGAGTTATATCGCGCATTAATTGTCCCAAATTGGCCAAACTGGCCATCTCAAAATCCCCGTAACATGTAAGAAAAATGATTGATGGTGAAAAGTATTAATGAGATTGAG
The DNA here is from genome assembly GCF_963678635.1 of Symsagittifera roscoffensis. NCBI lineage: Eukaryota > Metazoa > Xenacoelomorpha > Acoela > Convolutidae > Symsagittifera > Symsagittifera roscoffensis. The sequence continues at coordinate 11,634 of NW_026970708.1, read as the reverse complement.
CTCAGAAAAACAATATTTTTTTTCTATTTACCTTAAAAATTGCTGCTTAAGAAACCCAAATTTTTCTGAGAAAAAACCACCCCAGCAAAAATATCGATAGTCAGAACAACAAATGACTTGCCTGAGCCAAATTTAAAATTTTATTTTGGCGCTTAGTTTTTACTGCTTAGACGAAATATATAGCCGTCAAATTATCTGCCTAGCTCCACGCGTTTTTTTTTTTCAAAAAAAAAGATCACACTTGAAAAATATTTCTAAGTTTGAGCTCTGGGCATGAATATCTATCAGATTGGTTTTTAAAAAAAATGTAAAAAATGCCAATTGTGCCACCCATTTGTTAGTTTCAGTCAAATTATAAGTCGTCGCATGCATGCGTTGGGCGTTGATACAGAATTTAAATTTTTGCGAGAGCAAAAATTCTTGAACTAACAACAGTCATTCGAAATTTCTTAGCCTTCTTCCTCAAAAAGTAAGATGTAACAAATCAGCGAAAAAATGTTTTAAAATTTTTCAAATCTAGAAAGTTCTGCGAGATAAAAATTTTGTCAGGTTGCAACAAAAAATTGTAACCATCTTTAATATTTTTTTGTTTTTTTTTCTAGGTAAATTTTACAACGGCGGCTGAATTTGTTATTTTCCAATCATACACGTTGGATAATTTGTAAAAGTGCACTTGAGGTGCTCAACTGGAACTGACTATTTTGGTTTTTACACTCCTAAAACAGAGACTAGACACGACTGCTGTTTATCAAATCAGTCAAAGTGTCCCAACCGCTCCTCAGGCTGGAAAAAAATGCTACGAGCAAGGAATGAAATAGTTGATAAACTGAAAGATTAAAACTTTTTTCGTTTTATTGCCCAAGCTATATATTATACAAATGAGGTATATGAGGTTTTGCACTGTAATGAGAACGCAAAAAAGATTGAAATCAGTTCAATTTAGAATGGAAAAAAAATATCTCTTTTTGAATTATTGTGGTTAAAGTAGTCCCATTTTTAAAACCTCAAAAAATTAGAAGAAATCATAAAAAACGATTTTTCCAAGGAGAACTTAAGTCTGCGATATATTGCAGGTGGTAAAAGTTTTGGTCAAAAATCTTGTTGAAAAGTGAAATTTTGACTGAATAAAAAATTAATCCAAGCTTAAAAATTTGCCGATTTCTTCAGACACGGATTGAAAACATTGGTTTCGAATCAAAGCTTGGAATCAATGATTTGATTTAGAATTAATTATTTGACTTGGAATCAATGATTTAATTTGGGGTTAAGTTTATGTGGGAAAATTTATATCATGCGTTAGTTTTTCCATTTTGATATAAAGTGTTGATTTGAATTATCCGAACAAAAAGAAAAATACTTGAGCATTAAAACTGTCTTCTTTCAAACTGTGCTGATTTTAGACAAAAATCGTTGAGAACAAAATATATATAATATTTTAGCAGAATCAATAACATTATGAGGTCAAATTGTGTATTTTGTGAATTGTAAGCTCTCTTTGTTTTTTTTTATTCTTTCGTTTTTTTATCAATCCGACAAAATTTTAACAACTTTAAAGATTTGTCTCTGGAATCCATTAGACACAAACAAAAATGGGCGCATATCCAGTGAATAGTTTGATTTCGCATTGAAGGTGATGTTTCCTTTTCAAAATTCCAGACAAAATTTTTACCCAAAAAAGGAACTATTTATTGGCTTTTTATTGAATCCAAAATTACGCTCCGAGAAAGTTTAAAAAAGTATAATTTCCCAGCAAACGTAAAAATTGATTTTTTTTGTTTGATTAACAAGAAGTATCTTTCTTACTATAGAAAAAAAACCACTGTTTGATATGGACACAATTTTAAAAATTCGTTTTTCTCATTTTTCAGAGATAATACTCTTACTCTTTTTCAAGTTTGTTGTTATCTGCTATAATTATTGCTCAGTCTAATATAATTATTTTAGTTTTTTAGCGGTAGTTTTAGCGTAGTTTTGGATTGACTAAAGAAGCCAAAAAATAACCCGTTTTGGGGTAAAATAATTGGAGGAATTTTGAAAAACAAATTCCTTCTTATTTATTCTGCTAAAATTCTAAGCAAGTTTGGCTTTCATCATTTTTTGTCTAAAATCAACAAAATTTGAGGGAATCGCGTTTTAATTTTCAAATGCGTTTTATCCGGATAATTCAAATCGGCATTGTAAATGCGGCAATCAAAAGTTAAGCAGCGATCGTTTACAATCTTAAGCGGAATTGGAGTGGTTTTCTTTGATAATTAGCGTCAGTAACTTCCCGCTCTTTATAAAATGCGTGTAAATTATTCTGAAATTTTCCCGCCTTTTTCGGCACTATTGTACTTCGGCACTGTTGAACGCCCCCGTTGATTTAAACTGAATCCCTGGATCCACATTCAAAATCCGATCCTTTAAAATCGCCTCAAAATCGCCTATGAAATTTGCCAGCAAATTGTTGGAAAATCAGTGTACCCAGTAAGCTTTAATTTCTTCTCAATCAGAGTAAATCAGATTTTAGTGTTATTTGTTAGAATAACTATTTTCAACGAAAAAAAAACAAGACACGTGACAAAAGTTGAGAATTCTTTCGAAAATTTCAAAAAAAGTTAAGATCTGATCAAGTCTGATGCAGTTCAGGACAGAAATGCAATCTCACAACAAATGGATTCACCCTGGGTATATCTGTATTTTTATTTTTTTCTGTAACATTAAAATTTTTGTATCTTCCAGGTCTGAACATGTCTGATACAGTTCAGGACAGATATGGAATCTCACAACAAATGGATTAACCCTGGGCATATCTGTATTTTTATTTTAATTTTGTATGGGCAGCATTTTTGATTTTTATAAAATTTCAACATTTTTTGTGAGACCAATTTGAACAATTTTCTATGCTATGATTCGTTTAGCCGCAAGAATTGTTACTTCAGAAAACAAATCATTGTATGAAATTGATGAATATATAAACAAATTGGAGTACTTTTGCTATTTTAGACCAGCTTTTCCCGATTCCTCAAACAAATCATTGAGTGCAATCTCCACTTGCACTTGGGTAGCTTTAACTGGGAGCGGCAAAGACAAAAAGCGAGACACAAGAGGTCAAACTGCCACATCCTTTGAGGTCGTCGAGGTCAAATAGAGCAGCTCAATTTGGCAGCTCCAATGAAATATAGTGGTTAACCAACAATATTCACCCACTTAAATTCAACAAAGACAAAAACAATTTCTGGAAATTTTCTCAGTAGTTCTGAGTTTTTTTAGAAAAAAAAAATCTGTACAATTTGTTTAATAATCGTGATTTTAGTTTTAGCCGCTACACTTTTATGCAAGTAATTCTGCTAGTCATACAAACTTTTTTTTCGTTTTTTTTGTGCCATTAAAACTTAACATATTTTGAAGGCATACTAAAGCTGATGGCATTTTTTAAAGACCTATTCTGGAAATCGATCAAGGAGAGCAGTAATTTTTCGAAAAAAGAGTTAATGCAAGCTTGTTCAAGCGCTACCGTAATAATCGGAAACTTTTCAAAAACTGATAATCGGATTCAGCCGAAACTTCTTAGTCAGTTTTTGCCTCTCAAATACTTGGATAAGAAGAAAAAACTCTGTCAATATGAACATTTTCACGCCACGCCACACAAAACTAAAGAAGACTACCTAATTGAAACGAAATAACAGCAAGGATAACAGTCATTGAATGTTAGTAGCATCTAAAACACTTTTTTTTTAATTCTTTTGTTTCAGTTTTATCTCGCAAGTCATTACTTTTAAAGATATCAATAGGACTTTAGATTTTGTAATTAGCGCGCGAGTAAAAGACCTTTCAATCGGAACCGCCACAACAATAAACCTGATACATCCGTTTGGCGATGTATGAAGAGACTGTGTAAAGCTTTTTTTGGCACTAACGCAGATGAAATAGTCAGCAAATCTGGAAAATATGGTCTCAAAAATCTTTTATGCGAGGATGATCTTAAAATGTGAGTGGAAAGTTCAAAAATTGAGGGGGATAATTTCTTCCTTTTTGATTCGGAGTTGGATGACAAAGACCGAGTGCTAATATTCGCAACCGATGAAAACTTGGAAACTTTGGGAAACAACACAGCCTGGCATGCAGATGGGACATTTCAAGCATGTTATGCATTTATTTATAAAAAATTTTCATTTTTAATACCGTGGTTAACGATCAACTGCTCCATAAGTTTTCTTCCTAGCTCGAAACAAAAGTGAAGAGCAATATATTCAGGTCCTCAGACAATTGAAAGAAACAAAACCAGGCCTTGATCCCTCAAAGATTGTGGTTATTTTTAATTTTCAAAGTCTCCAATTAGTGCGTTTCAGAAGGTATTCAATGGAATAACTACAAAAGGTTGCTTTTTTCATGTCGCTCAGGCCAATTGGCGCAAAGTTCAAAAAATCTGATCAGCGCCAGTGTATCGAGTGAATAAAAAAACAAGGAAACTTTCAAAGTAAGGCGTTGCTTTGGCACTATTAGCTGAGCTCGAGTTTGAAATCGGCATGGCTGTTTATACTTTAAAATTTAACCAACTATCCTCCTATGGCACAGAGGGGTTGAGCAATTCCCTATTTTTTTCTGGAATCAAATCGCAAACAATAATTGGGTCGAGAAATGGCATAGAACCTTCCAGATGGGGATGGGGTGCGCTCAACTTACCATTCACAAATTTATCCAATTCAAGAGAAAAGAACAGATTCTTTCGGAGAACAAATTGGCAAGAAAAATTGCCATAAAAAATGCCGCCAAAGAGACAAATTACGAAAAAAGCCGAGCCAGATTAGCTGAACTCCTTAAACTTCATAGCACTTTTGGTATTCTGAAGCAGTTCGAGGGCCTCTTGTTAAATTTGGATTTATAGTTTTTTTTGTTCTTTAATTTAACCTTTTCATTTATTTTCTTGTGATCTGATCAAAGCCTTTACCGCTACTAATTGTCGTTGCTACGAGTCGTCGCGCGCTGCGAACAGTCGCTCGTCGCTTTTTACAAGTGCTGCGAATGGTCGCTTGCGGCGAATTGTCCCATGCCGATGCTTTATCCATACAAAATTGATCCAGCAGGGGCTTGGAGATTTGCAAATGATTTCAAGGAAAAAAAGCGGGTAAGAGCAAACTGAAAATTTTCAGACTGCGGATCAGTTGCCAAACAAGGCGCGGTGAAAAAAACCAAAAGGAAAAATTCTCAGAAATTTTCTTCTTAGAAATGCTCAGAAACTTCTTAAAATGTTTCAAGTTGACTAATTTAAAAAAAAAAATGGATCACCTTGGAGTATTATTTGCTTGCTTGCTGAACAATGCAATTTAAAACGCAAAAATTTCTTACTGCGTTGCTTCATCTAGAGATTTTTCTTGATACTGGTTTTTCTCTGCCACACCTGATTTAGCTTAAAAACAAATTTATCAGATTTTATTCCCATTAATTGGATCAAAAACTAATACAACTGAACTACTTAAAGCATGACATGTTTTCATAGCACTAGAATAACTACGTAAAATACTACCGTAAAAACTATTCATACACTTAAGACTCTTAAAGCCAGGATACTTTGTATTGCTCTAAAATAACTCTAATTTAAAAAGTTCTGTCACATTTATGCAAATTGTTAATACTGTTAAACTTATGCATAGATAGTTAAAGCACGACTATAGGTAGCTAAAGCACGACGATTATTGAACTAAAACAAATTACATGATTTGAAATACTAATGTTAAAACAAAGTTTAAGGGTTCAAATAGTCATCTAAAACGAGAATGACAATGAGCTAGAGATTTGCAGCTTGGTGTTTCTAGCTTGCATAAGGCTAGCACGGTGAAATGACGCAGGCAACTATACACAGTCGAGGGCAAATAGCATTTTGACTCCGCTTTTGACATTTGAAACACCTGAAACGGACCTTTGCTTGTAAAAACAAAACATTGGCAATTATTTTTTGAGAATAAAATTTTAAAATGATTTGAGAGAAGCTTAGAGCTCTCAAATTTTTCCAGCACTAATCCATTTTGCGACTAAAACCTCCCGCTATCTGGTTTAAACATTTTTGAGACCTAGATTTTTAAACTGGTTTTCCAAACAATTTAAGAGATCAATTTTTTTCCATTTTTTTTTCTTTTTTTTTCTTATTAAAATTGATCTCTCGAGTAAAGCGACTGCTTTATTATCAAGTATATTTATCGCTTTTTGAATTTTAAGCTTTAGAACTGGTTTAGAGAAGCTGTAATTTATTGCTTAAAAAAACTAACTTTTTTTTATTAATTTCCGAAGTTGAAACCTTCTGCGGTTTTTGCAACGCATCCAGCTGCCATTGTTTTGAAGCAAGTTTTTTTTATTCAATTTTTTTGGAGTTTTTTTTTGAAAATTGAATTTTGTTTAAGCAAATATCATTTTTACCATTTACTTTTATGATAATCTCATTTAAGCAAAATCATCTAAAGAAAAACTGAAAAAAAGCTAGAACCTTTTCTATTTGGAGTCAATCTTAACACTGATAGTGAAATGTGTTGCCGGTCTTGATGAAGCATCTTGAGAAACATCGTTGGAGACCTCGGAAGCCGAGCCTCGGTTGCTTTCCCTTGAATACTCTTCGTTACTGGAAACACTTCGTGCCTCTATCACCAGCATTTGTAGCTAAAATTTTTTTGAATTGTTCAAGTGTCCGGGCCAGATTTTTCATATTTTTCTCATAAAAAGATGGCGTTGTTTTGTTCTTACGTCCATAAGCTAAGTTGAAACACCATTGGTTTAGAGATTATTAAGAGAAAATGTTTAAAAAATTCGAAAGATCTTTCTAGATTAAATAAAAGGGTTGAAAACTTTCACCACCCAGCGGAATATTAAGCCCGCGGAAAAATCAAGTCTGATTTTTTTTTCGTTCTAATGGTCAAATTTTGCAGAAGTCAAAATGATGAAATAAAAAAAACAGTTTCAAAATTTCGAAGTAAGAAAATGATTATGACAATTTACCTGTTCCTGATCGATTTTGCCCATGATAGAAGCCAGGGTGAATCCAGGGTTCCGACGAGTGACGAGGTCGGCGTCGGTAGCTTGAATACTTGGATACTGGCGCTTGGTTTTCTCTGCTTCTTGATATGTGTACATAAATTGCAAAGCAACTTTGGAAAACTCCGTAAGCGCCATGTTAATTGGCTCTGACTTTTTCATAGATTGTAGGCTCGCAGTTTTTCTTCAACTTGGTCGGGTTTGACGAATTGGTTTTGTAATTCGAGTTTTCACGAATCGAGCCGAAAAAAAGTACTTAATTTATCAATGTGTCAGTTTTCTCTAACTGACTGACAATTTAACCAATTTGAAAATAGTGGGTAGGTTTTCACTCAGGAATTTAATGGAAAGCAAAAATTTTCCCCGTATTTGTCGTTAGTGATTCACCGGTTAGACTTCAATTTGAAAGCAATCATTTTTACCGCTGAATACCAATTAACATCATCTTGACTGACAAAAACACCAATTTGACGATGTTGAATTGTTTGCACTTAGGTAATTAAGGGAAAGAAAAAAAGAAAAGACATATCAATTGATCGAGAGGAACTGGCTAGAATTGAATTTGAAAACAACCTTTTTTATGCTGAATACCAACTAAATCCTTTTGTTGACTGACGTAATCACCAATTTGGTGGTTTTTTCACGTAGGCAATTTCAAGGAAGACGTGAATATGAAACGCATTAGTTCATATAAAGACACAGGTTAATGAAAGCAATCTTTTTTACCGCTGAATATCAAGTAGTTCATCACATTTACGAGGAAATTTACCGCTAGTTTAGAAGTGGAAGGTATTTTATCGCTTAGATAATTTAAAGGTTAACTCAAATTTGTAACATTTTAGTTGATTGAGAGGCACCGGCTAATTTTTGAATTTGCACTCAAAAAACATTTTATTCATTACCATTCAATTTTAACTAACTCCTTGGGCAAATAACTTTTTCAATTTGACTTGATTGATACAAGCTTTGGTTCCCTCAAACAGAAGTTTTATTTCCAAGACTAACTAAAAAGTATCAATTGGTCGATGTCCTTTTAAATAGATGATGCCATCCATATCTTGCAAAACAATTTCTTTTGTAAGATCTTGCATTTGACCATAGCTATCTTGCAAAACCTTGCCATATTCATAGATATCTTATCAGCAGCGGCATCCTCAGTATCTTAATATCTTCAAATCTTGCTATCTGTAAGACCTTACAGGAAAGTGTGACATCTGAACTAGATTATTAGAGCAGTGTTGCAAATGATAACTGAAAATCAATTTCAATTTTCATCGAATCTGCGGGTTTTTTACCATTTTTTAACTTCAAATTATGCTTCCAATTAACAAACTAGACAATCGGAAAGTTTATTAGCGCTATCCCAACTTTTTTTTTGCTTTTCTATGATAATTTTTAACCAATCTAAAAATAACTGGTTGCAGCGCAATTAGAGCCGATTGTTCCAATACCAATGATCTAAAAAACTCAAAATCTAGGAAACAATTTTTCATAATAAAAAAAACAGTGGAATTTTTTTATTGTTTTTTTTTCTTTTTTCTGTCAACGGTTTTCATTTTTTCTGGACAAGGCTGATAAAATTTAAGACTGATATATTGTGTGGTAAAATTAACAGGTAAATTATTTGAAGATATGTTTAACTTGTAGGTCAGTCTCTAGATGAAAAACCAATCCATTTTTGTCCGAACGAACCAAAATTTTTTCTAAGTACGCCTTCGGCGCCAATATATATTCAATTTGAGGGGGAGCGCGCGCCAAAAAAAACGCAATTGTTTTGTCAACATTTTCCAAAAAGTGCCCAAAAACAGCTTTTTTGACCTGTTTTTTTTTTCAAAAATTTGCCTGCGGCGCAGAAAATATGGCCAAAACAGGGACTATTTACTGCTTTAGGAGAGCTCGGAAAATCAATTTGGTCGACCTAAAAAAAAGTCGTCAAAATTTTTGAAGTTTTTTTAAAATTCCAAACCCCCTCCAGAAAATCCTAGATCAGCCCCTGCTTTGTTTATTAATTTTCAATGCTGAGCAGCTCTGCTCTTCATAGTTACAAACAAAGTCCAATAGTTTAGTAGATTGAAAATGATAAGAGAAAACACAAAAAAGTTTGTGGGTGAAAATTAATAGTTTTGGATTTAACAGATTATGTAAAAGGTTACTTGTGTGATTGAGGCAAAACTTGAACACTTTTTCAATGCTGAAAAGTTTATATTTCCATGCTTAAGGTCAATAATTAAATAGCTTTTCAGATGAAGAGAACGTACCATAACCTTGATGAGCAATACTACATACGATGGGGCAAAAGTCGAAAAACACTCAGTTTTTTGCACATAGTTTCAATGCTTAGCACTTTTTGTTTCATGAGTTTGGGCAAAGAGTCAAAAGTTATTAAGAAGCAGATGAAGAAAACAAATGATCTATATATATATGGAGAGCAAAAAGACTATTGAGAGCATAAAGTCGGGTAATTTATGGATTTTGTGACGCATAATATGTATGATGAGACAAAATTCGGCTAAGTCTTGAATTTTTCAACGTGGTTTTTCATGAAGAGCAACTTTTGTGGTGATGTCTACTAGCAAGTCAATTTTCCTATTAAGTTTTGATTTCTATTTGTTGAGAAGGTCAGCACTGCACTTATTCATATTAAATTAATGATTTGAACCTTTGAAGTACGTTTTTAAACCATTATAAAATTGCGATCCAAGTTTTTGCATAGCTTCAAATGGCGTATCACAATCATCAACATTTTCAAGCTATTTGTAGCAAATAATATCACGAGAAAATTTGAATTTTTCAGGTTTTATTAATAGCTTGATTTGCAAATATATAGATTTCAAATAATGCAATTTCAAAACTTTGTTTGGAAAGCCTATATTTGTTCAGCTTCCATTGAATTTCTTTTTGAATTTTAATCAGAGCATTAATGATGAAAATTGACTTGAATGCAAACGCAAATGTTTGAATTGCGAAAAAAAGAAGTTAAGTTTTTTAATGCAAGGTGTCCTGTTTTTTTTTAAGTCAAAATTCTGATTGACTAAGTTGTTTAAAGAAAAAAATTTAAGTTTGATTGAATTAAGCAATTCAATGGATGAAAAAATGGAATAAATCAAATTGTTTGAAACTTGTTCATTGATTTTCAAAATTAAAAATTTTTGGGAGCAAACATTTCAAGCGATTTAATTTTTTGGTTTCCATAATTTGGTACCCCAACAAGACATTGAATCAAAGAAATTGGACTATAATTCAAATTTTTTTGATGACGTGATCTAATTAGTAAAAAAAATTTGGGGGCACGCTAATCAATAGATAAAAACATTTATCATTTCGGGTATTTTGATACCCATAAAAGGGTCCATTAAAAAAATCCAAAGCAGATTCTCAGCAAAGAAACTTGAAAAACTTCCATTTGTTTGGGTGGCGCTATTTTGTTCGCGAAAATGCCAAACTTATATAGCAAACATTCAATTTACGAAGTTTTGAGGCATTTTTTAAAATATAGAAATAGTTTTTTGAATTAGTTAGAAAGACTAAAAAACTTTCTGAGTTATCGGTTCAAGCGATGAAACTTTAGAATATTTTATTTTGTGTTGATGGCTTGATGGTTTTAAAAAAGAATATAGTTTTTGTGACGCAAGCTGCCAAAGGATTCAATTTTGAAATTGTTGCAATTATTTCAAAGTTTTGAATTATTTTGCCAAGTTTCAAAAAGCGTTTTCTCAAGGAAACTTTCAACCAATCTACTTTTAAACATTTCAGTTTGTTTCGTTGAGTCTTAAGGCTCTATAGGATAAAAACCCCAAACATTTTAATTTTTATCCACGTCCCACCAACCCATCGTGCAAATCTGATAGCAAGAGGCGCCTCGCGAATCTCTAAGGCGAGTAAAAGCCTATAAATAAGTTTGCAACTAAGTAGTTTGGTTCATTTATTCTAACTTATGTGATGATTTCTCTGAAGTTTCCGAAAAAAATGATTGAATGTTCACTGTTTTCTATATTAGAGACCCTGTTTATTTTGTGTGGTTTTTGTGACCCCTATATCACATATGTATAGCCACCAGGCAGGTAACAAAAACCTATAAATCGACCCGCTGTGTTGTCAATATTCTTTATTGCCTCTTATGTGAAAAAACTGGTGCTATTTGTAAGAAAATTTTTAGTTCCATTTATTTATACTATTTTCAATTTCGGTTTTAAACATTCGAATCTGTAACTCAGAAAAAAAATTTAAATTGACAGTGAAGACTTCTTTTACATTTGACTTTTACCTAAACAAAAAATCTCAAAGTAAATTTTCTCAAGACTACCGAAACAATTAATAAACATTCTGGAATGGCTATGCTTTTCTCTCAAGTCTTTTATGAACGGATATTCCTCCTAAAAATTCTCAACATGCGTTCACGAAGAATTTGGCTTTACGTATAAAAATTAGTCAGTCAAAAAACAAAAAATTATGAGTAATTAGGGTTTACTCCAACCCGAACCGTGATGACCCCAACCTCAGTATTCTCCTAAGTAATTCTGATGTGATCTTGTGTGATTGGCACCTAAAATAACACTAATGAAGGCCAATAATGTAGGCTAATGTAAGCCATAGATTGTAGGCAAAAAAGCCGAAGAGCCCACAAATCGAAAA